>NC_071087.1:147375997-147675997 GCF_027358695.1 Spea bombifrons
CAACAGTGAGGTAAAGGTAATAAAAAATAACGTTGTGGGTGAAATGTAAGCTTTCAAGGCACAATATTGGCAAATCCAGCATAGAACATTAACAAAAGAACAGGCTTCTTAAGGAAGAAGCCAGGCTAGTAAGAATGCTTCACTGGGTCCCCAAGCCAAACTTCCTTCAGAAGATACTCCAGGAAACAGAAGGCAGATGTGGATGTTATAAATACTTTTTATCCTTCTACTCAGGGCTGATCATAACCCTACCTTTCTATTCAGCAGATTGTCAGACATTAAAAATAATACATGTACCTGGATTATGATTAGCGGACCTAAAAGCTTTGATTGAAATTATTTTAAAATATCAGAAAATATTCAAAAAGTTACAATTTAGGTGCATACAAGTTGGAAATTACTGCAATAACCCTCACTGGTGTCTAAGGAACATTCTTGCATGGAAATGTGCAATTTTTGTTTATTGTTGCTTAATCTGCAGCACTTATTGGTAATCAAACAAAAACAGAATAAGGATAAGGATTTTATTATCAAGTGATATGCATTATACAGTGAGAAACCTATTAAAGGGAACAGTAATATACTAACTAGCTATGCTATGCCAAATGACTGTATTTATAGCAGTTCTTATTCTGTGGCATATTATACACGCAGCTTTAGTAATTGAACAATTAAAAATAGATAATAGGACGGGTGTGCCATCCTCACGGCTCCTTATCAATCACCTCTTAGTGCCTCTTAGTGCAATAAACACATTTAAGCCATTCTAAATTTCCGAATATCACATTTTGTTAAGATCTCTGAATGGCATCCCTTAAATTCTTATCCAAGTAAACAAAGTTTTTATTATTTTGTTTTAAGACTCTAGAAGTAAAGAAATATACAGTTCACAGAACTGCACACATTACGTGCTTTTCAGGCTAATTACCAGTAAATAAATGATCTTACCCCAAGGCAGACGTTCATTTTAGAAACGGCGAAATACAATCTGATGGGATTCAAGTAAACGTAAAGTCTGGATGGGATTTTAGATCGAACGGTTCAGCAGGAAATTCCTAGCTTCCCCATTGGTTAACTCACTGACACTGACAGGATTAGAAAGGTTACTATGGATACAGGAAACGGTCAGACAGGAAGTCAATCTATCTCGGCAAGCGAACTATTGTTCATTGAATGGACGGAAGGGAACTTGTTTTTTTAAAAATCTTTTTTTGTAAGATGCTTTGCTCAGTGGAAGATTAAATAGGCACATAAATAATAAAAGATACACATCAAGCCATAAACAATATTACTTTAGTTCTTTAACATAACCAGTTATTACTGATGTGTTCACAAAATCTGTAGATAATAAACAGAATATGTAAAATACACACGGAGAGTAATCAATTGAGTGCCAGACAAATATTTCATGTCAGTCCCATCTCTTGGAACACAAAGAAGTTTCCTTCATTATGTCCTTACCAAACTATGAGTTAAACCACACACTACAAAGGGCCAGCTCAGACCTTCAGGCAGAAGAAACATGCCAGGGTTTAGCTGACTATATATATATATGTAACATCTAAAACTATACGGACATAGAAACATTTAACAAAAAACAGGAGGAAAGTTTATTTCAAAGGAGAAGAAGTGTTAGAACCATAAAAAAACTAAAGGGTCAGGGGCTTAGATGTAATTTTACTTTACAGAGAATGTGGAAGATAGGTGAAACAGCCTTCCAGCAGTAGTGATGGAGGTTAATACAGTCAGGGAACCTAAAAATGTATGGAATATGCATAAAGCTACCCTAAATCTAAGATGAGACCAAGGACTGCGTTCTTACATCAGGAAAAATAGGCATGCTAGATGCGCTGGACGATTCTTAACGGACATTACATTCTGGTTCTATGCAAGTAATGTGGGGATGACATTTTTTAGCAATATCCATAATGGTCACTAGTCTGAGTAGCTAGCCAACAGGCACAAATCCTGGGTTTTGGACAGTGTCCAGCAAACTGTGACAACTGCCACATTTAAGAATAGAAGGCATAGAAAACACACTAAAGCAACCTTTTTTTACAGCTCAACTAATATCACTTGTTGGGGAGAAAGCAATCATGTTTGAAGTATCCACTGACCAGAAATTCCAGAGAATCAATCTGTATATTACAGTCAATGCAGACAGAGTAATGAATTTCCAGGTGCAAAGTCCTGAGATTTAGGAAAAAATTCTATCAGAACGAATGATGAGTGAAGAGGTGCCCTGCAACAAGAGCTCTTCGAATTATTTCACCCAGAGACACAGATAAAAGATGGAAATGTAAATGACTGATGCTACAACGGAATCTGAGAACATCTTGCACATAAGACTTTTTCCCTTTTATATAAAAACCAACATACATTCTGTAGTAATCGCACCATTTTAGAGACAAATGTTAATATGCCTATGGACATGCAGATAAAGGAGGGTTGTGTTTCCTCTGCCATTCTCATTTGATACCCATACTGATTACTCAATATTAGTTCATTTAGTCATCACAGGTGTCTGCTAAGGATGAAATGACAAATTTTGACAAAGGAAGAGTCATCAAAATGCTTAGTATAGAATTAATGTCTGGCTGTTTTATGACAAAAAGATGCATTCTAAACTTAACTAAATGTTCTTTTATGAAAATCATAAAGATAGCTAATTTGGGAAGCTGGCACCAATCAGTTTATTCAATATCAAATAGATGTTAGTCCTAACGTTCATTTTACCTGACAATATACATGCTATAATCATTCAATAGCTTAGACTACCTCCTAATATTGATCCATGAAATGAACTGTATCATGTCTCGATGTTCTAGAAATGCTAATTATGGTATACATAAATGTATAATAAAAAGGCATAAACATGCATTTGTTTTGAGCTTTCGGAGTAATGCTACAGCATATAGGTAGTATGATATATTAAGATGAGTTATAGGGGGATTTGTGATAAAGCGCCCACAAAGATATCCATCTCAGAGTTACAGCATGATGTTGGGAATATTTGTGATCTTTACAGCAAGGGTCAAACGGATCCAGAGAAAACTTTAATAAACTAAATACTTTAATCTCCAAGTTTCCCACGTGACTAAACTGTATGTATGCCTGGAAGAGAGATATCCTTACAGCTCCCATGCCTTTAACCTCCCAGCTCTAGCTGAAACCTGGATCCCCCCCTATGATACTACTGTCACTGCTGCACCCTCCTTCGGAGGCCTACGCTTCAACCACACTCAGCCTTGGTAAGAGAAAGGGTGCTGGTGTAGTCATCCCTCTCTCCCCTAATTGCACTATTGAGAATATACCAAGTCTACCCTCCCTCTCATCTGTTCTTTCGAGGTTTACTCAATCTGTTTCTTCTCTGCACTCTCTTTACATCATTGTAATAGAATCGCTCACCAGGTCATTCCTAGCAGTTCTTTGACCACTTTTCTGCCTGGCCCCCCTTCTTTCTCTTTTCTGATATTCCCTGTCTTATTCTAGCATACTGAACAACTCTGCCAGCTCCAAACCCCACTCCTCAACCTCCTCTTCTGGCTTTTCTCAATGGACTAATTCTCCCACACACAGAGGGACACTGACTTGATCTGGTTTTCTCAATTTCATGCATTTCTCAGATCTCTCTCCCTTCCTTCTCTCTGACCGCCACCTTCCAAATGCTACTTTAGAAAATTCAAATCCAGAGCAGACTTTACTACAAACTCATGCTATGCTTCTAAAACTCTGCCCTCTCTCTCATTTAACCACACTACTTCTCCCTGTCCCTTTGTCCATCACTTACCCACCTATTTAACCATTCCCTCTCCTGCTCTAATCACACCCATTCTGAAAAATCCTTCCTTAGATCCGACCTGTCTGCCTAACTACCAACCTATCTTTATGCTTCCTTTTACCTCTAAGTTGCTTGAACCGATTGTGTGCAATCGCTTCAGAAACTTCTCCTCCTTGATTCTCTCTACAGTCTTCACTCTACTGAAACAGTTCTAACAAAAGTCTCCATAGACCCAGTCTCTGCCAAAATAAATAAATACAAGATTGCTTCTCCCGTCTAATGCTCGTGGATCTCTCTGCTGCTTTTGATTCTGTTGCTCACCACCTTCTTTTTTACTCACTTTGTTCTATAGGTATACAAGATACAGCTCTCTCCTGGATCTCCTTATATCTGTCTAACCGTTCCTTCTCTATCAGCTTCTCTGGCGTTCCCCAATTTTCAGTCCTTGGACCTCTGCTGTTACCTCCTTATACTTCATCTTACCAACTCGTCTGGCCTGAAATCTACCTGTCCTCTCATGTCCTATATTACCAACCGATTTTCTGCGATATCTTGGTGGACAACACAACAATATCTGAATCCTTATCTAAAACTGAACTCACTATCTCCTCTCCTTCCATCTCCACCTTACTACCTTAATTCTATATCTCCATAATCAACACAGCTATCTCTCCCAATAACCAAGCCCGATGCCTTAGGGTAATCTTGGACTTAAACCTCTCCTTCATCCCTCACATTCAGCCTCCCGCCAGATCCTGCCGCTTGCACCTGAATCTCCTAGTTCCTTATTCAAAAAGCCACAAAAACCATAGTTCATTCCCTTATATCCCATCTTGACTTTTGCAATACTCTTCTTGTTGGCATTTGTCTCGACTCTCTCCTCTGCAATCTATCCAAAATGATGCTGCCAGGCTTATCTTCTGCATCCCCACCCTGTGAGGTCCTCCACTAGCGCCTCTATTATCGTATATTAATATTACCCTCTTTAATATTGCTCCCCCATACATTTCTGCTCTCATAACAAAATAAATACTCTTCTTTTCCTGCTGACAAGAGTTCACTCGTGCTGCCACATATCTCTGGTACTCAGTTCCACCCAGTCTCCAGCTTTCACCCTCCCTCCCAATTTTCAAGAACAAATTCAAAACCTATTTCTTCAGAGATACATACTATCTCTGTAGCTAGAACGTACCTACCACTAATACAACCCCCATACTACCTCTCCCCTTTTCTCCTCACCCTATTCCCTCTCTATGTAATGTATCGGTTTGTCTTAGTGCTAGTTTTGCAATATCCCTTGAATATAGGTATTATAAAAAGTGTTGCATAAATTGTTGGTGCTATAAAAAGATAAGATTATAATAAGAGTGATAAAAAATAATAAATTAACCTGCATTTTTTATAGCAGTAAAACATTTTAAAACAGACTTGGGGTCAGTAAGTAAATATCAGCTATATTAACAAAACACCTTAAAGATTTAAATACTGTGCGCAACATTTTTGGTTTGTTTTTTAATTTGACATAATATGCAAAAATAATAACAAATAAAAATGTTGGTCTACAGGTGCAGGTAGTAAGCCTGCAATTTCTGCATCAATTTTAATCTTACCGAGCCACCTGTATCTTGTCTGCAGCCGCCAGCTTATATTAGATTAAAGGCAATATAATTCAAGCTATGAATATTAAAGAGCGTGGACTGGACCTCTCACTGAATTTATGCAGAGCAGGAAACATGTATCATGCACAGAACAATAAATAAATTGAGCTGCCTCTAAGTTGTCCGGCAAGCACAAAGACTGAATATGCAGTAGTGTTTTAAAGTGGAAACATAATAACCAAAGCCTATAATTACTACAAATTACTTTTAATTAAACACAATAGGGGATAAACGACTCCCATTGACACAAATTTCTTTTGAACTTTTTTTGATCAGTACCGTTTTTTATTTTAGAAAATCTGAATGCTTAAGAGATTGGGGCACTTTCAACATTTAGTAAAGATATGAGTGCTGCACGAATGTATTACTGAATGATTGCTATATTATAGATTATTATTATTTAAGAACAGTTATGTTCTGAGTTTCCAGTATTATTCTTTGTAGTAATACAGATGTTGTTATAATAATTTAAAGATATCTTAATATCTTGCATTCAAGACCATATATTTTTATGTATATTTTCAGTCTTTGAAAACAAAACTATATCAGATCAGTTCAGTCTGTTCGTCAAAGTAAATAGGACTACGTAAAATTTGGACTACATACTTCTTTTGATTAGAGTAGTCGTCTTTTTCCTCTGCATAGCTGTTACATCACTATTTATGTACCGGGAAAATACTTTAAAGAAGATTTTACTGTTCACCTCTACTAGATACACGTATCCAAGGTCAGAATATTCTGTTTCATAGAGGTTTTCTAATGGAAAGAGAATGTTGCTCTTTAGCAGAACGGACCACTGAGAAACACAATTTTCAGAGCTTCTTAGAGCTGTCCATATCCTATAATGAAAGAATGGGCTTTTCATTTTTAATAAAACATATAACCTTCGGCTGCCAGTTTTAAAGGCATCTGTGTAAACTGTAGCTTCAAATTGACAAATTGAATTGGATACTTAAGGTTGTAATAAAAAAAGGGAAGCAACGTCTATCGTTTTTATGTGGGTGTACTTCCCGGGTGCTCCCTAGTGTGAATACTGGGTACTCTTCTTTTGTTGGTCTCTACATTTTAATACGTTTATATGGAAAATTGACCATTTAGGGGATAAAGGGAGCAAAAACCTTAAAATGAAGATTTGCTTTGAGGCCATGTAAAAATGTTGTTATATTTCTTTAAGTTGTTAAATGAAGATTGTGTCAAACAATAGCCAAACTAAGGAAGCTGATTAAAACCCAATACACGGCATATCTCAACAATCCTGGTTTTCAGGCAGCATCCTGCTGTCCACTGATCTCCCCTGACCAGCCAAGGGAGCCACAAAACCAATGGACGTCTGTAGCTCATGATGCTCAGCACAGTAAGGTGGCCATTTGGTAAGGTGGCTATTTGGCCCCATCTCTGACCCTGCTCACACCTGGGGCAGGTCCCACCTTCCCCTCACCTCTTGCCACAACCCCCAACACAAGTGTCCCAATTTGGACACCTGAAACTTGGAGGGGTTGTATATATTAGTTCTGTATATTCTTATAGCTATAAAGATAAAGTCAGCTTCTGTATTGAGAGAGGAGCGTTGGTTCCTCCAATAAAAAAATAAATGTAAAAAATGTTACGCCGCTACTTTATTAAAGGCGAAAAAGCCTTTCAGGGGTCACGTTTTTTTTTTTTTCTTTTTAGTGTAGCTGTAATGGCAACAGTACCGTCTGATCATTCCTCAGTATGACATAAGCCTATGGGTTTTAGGAGTATAGGAAATTGCCATGATTCTTATCAAATGTTTTACCTGGAATCATGTACTCACTACTTACTTAAACCTCTATTTATTATACCAGGAATCCCAACATTCATTACAAAGTTGATAAAAATCGGTGAACTGTGAACCTGGCAGCAGCTCTCATCTGTTCAACAGTCTGGTTGACCGGAATGCAATGTCTGTGGTGAGCTGCAAAGCTATGCTGAATTTGATTAAAGCTCTGCGCATCTAAGTCCCTAGAGAGCTCAGCTTTCTCTCACTCACTGAGGACTCACTTACCAGAACACAAGGGGCAATACGCTAATCAGTCAAGCTAAGGATGCATTCAGTCAAGTTTCAGCTGTTGACTGGAAGTTAAAATGAAAATCGCAACAATACAAAACAAAAAAAAAACACACAGGCTGAACAGTTTAGGTGTTGTTCCTTAAGTTATGTCAATGCAAACTGGATATTTAAAGAACAAAATGCAGTGTATATTTTCAGCAGTTGTAAAGCACCAGTTATACCGACATGTTACATGTGTATATATATATATATATATATATATATATATATATATATATATATATATATATATATATATATATATATATATATATATATATATATATATGTCTTATTTTAATATAAAATTGAGTTAACAACAAACAAACCACTGGAAATCAAATATATGTTTGGTAATATTTTTTTATTTAATTTAATGGTGCCCAGCAATAGACTGTTTTTAAGAAAATACTATCACTTTGCATTGTGTATATATAAGAATATGTACAGAAGATGATTACATACAGTACCTGTTATCAGAGGGAAGCAAAGAAAGCAAGGCTAGAGCTGAAAGCTTCCTTCTTTCTGGCTGAGTAATGTTGTCCATTCGATCTACCCACATGTCAATAGTGCTTCCAAGAACCTGGTCAGCCTGCATATGGACAAAAGGGTGCTATATGACATAGTAGATTTACAAGGTAACACAGAGATATCTATAAACAAGAGTTTAACTTGGCTTTAATAGGTCATCTCACCGACCGTCTCATATCTTACTCAAGCCCTAGTGAGAAGACTAATGGAAAACTCACATGCCCGGAGTTGAGTCCCGATTGAAATAAATGGGGTTTTTAACTTGACAAAGCTTCCATAAGTTGAGGGATGCTTAGAAAACTTTGAATTATCTTAACACTATAACTCGAAGCCCTAATATGTTTCATCCTAACTGCAGGTTCACACGCAATGGCCTCTTCTGCTCTGACGTTAGTACATTTTGAATTTACAAATATATTGCAGGTGCTCTTTCACGTCCAACAGTTTTATTTAGGTTTAGAAAAGGCAGCAGAGAAAAAAATGTCCCTTTAATATTATTTCACATGTCCCTTTAATTTGTAACTGGTACTGGTTAATATGATATGAAACAGTTAAGGATCATACATTAGAATTTGGTTTTCAAATAAAGTGTGTATTTTATTTTTTTTTAAAGGAAATCTAGCTCTTCTTAACTAAAGAGAGAGATGCTCGTTTCAGTAGCTGTAAAGCAGTAGGTTGCAGTTTTTTGCCCAGAGGATGTTACGGCTACTGCTGTGAAACCGGATGGAACATTCTAATAAGATTACTCAGCATGTTTGTGCCGAATACAATTCACTCCATGTAATATGTACGAGCAAAATCTGGCAAACATATACAAGAGTTGTTATTACTACGTCAATAACTGCTAACGGATGTACAAACATTATTTAATAATGGAGCAAGGGAGAAAAGAAAATATCTTCAACCATTACTTAGGGCTCACTTTATATGAACATAAAACAGACCAAACATTTTCATTAGGTGAATTGTTAAGATTCTGGATACATCTCGTTAAATCAACGTTCTGCCCTGCAGTAAGAAAGCAGTAATGTGTCTTTTACTAGATTTTTTTATTATTATTATTTTTAGAGGCTTTTAAAGGAATTTCTGGAAAAAAAAATGTTGCATAAAACTGAGGAATCGGTTAGTATAGCGAACCAAGGCCTGGAGCAGGAAAACGAGAAAGATGGAAAGATCACAGCACATGGAGAAGGTACCCAGGTCTCAGATCTCTACTGCAGAACTCTCTTGTGACACAGCTCATAGCGTACAGCCTCATAGCCTGGCATCCCCACCCAAACATACCAGAATAGATGGATACATAAACGATCAGGATGATCCCTCTCCAATGAGTAGCGGGAGAGGAAAGATCCTGGGGGATTTGCTTGAAATTCTCATTGTTCTTCAAAGGGAATCTACCCTCCAATGCCTATTCATTTTTCTTATTATTACACTTGATATAATGATGACTATTCTATTTTAGAGTCATCATTTTGTATGGGTAGCTCCATAAATACAGCAAAAACAAAATTCGATGTGGCTGCAATGAGTGTTTGCAAAGTGTAATTGTGACAAGGTATTCTGGCATGCATGGTTGTTTCTCTCAGCTTCAATGTTATCCATATATATATATATATATTTGTTTATTTTTAGATGATATATGAATGCTAGTTATAATACTAGTGTATCAGCCTAAATTTACAGAATAACCTGGAAAATCTAAAGTGAAGACAAAAGACTATATCACAAAATGGGAAAAATGACAAGTAATGAGCCAGACATTTCCTGCCATTCTTAGTTAAAATAGCAACACTGGGGCGCACACAATAAAAAAACTATTTTCAAACAATATGGATAAATAGATGGCTCAATATTCCTAGATTAGGATGATAGAAATTATAATGCAACAAAAACAAAGCAAATAACTGCAGGTGCTAAAAGCAGCACCGCTGACTAAATAATATGCATAAAGCAAGTCAGAAAACATTATACAAGTTGGAAGTTATAACCCTTTGCATAAAAAATCCATATGCAAATATACATTGATTAGCATGCAAGAACCGATATGCATTCAACAATGTTAAGATTTCCTTTCTCCAGATTTGCTTATGGGATGTATACAATATTTGAAACCAGCAGTTGCACTATAATCATTTGGAGGATAGTTACTTTTTTAGTATTTTGTTCTCTCCTGCCTCTGCCCATGAGATGCAGACATTTATGCATTACTTCCATAAGCCACAACAAAAACAAGCAATCATTTGACAAGAACTGTCCATAGATACCAACCTCTTGATTGCATTCTTGTGACATCTGACACAACAGAGAAGAAAAGCAGCTTGTATTTTGTAGAAGTACCCGTCCAAGGATGCCCAGGTATGTGGACATAACTACCGGATATCTCTGTTGGAGACAAATAAAATTAAGTATATAGCAAACAATAATATTATAAATAGGAAAATACACAACGGTTAGTGAAATAAGCGGATTTGGATTCACACATGAAAATAATGTCCCAAACACTGCCAGAGGAAACAGATATAGGCTAAATTTGAGACACCACAACATGTATACATATTTAATGTTGAGACAATGTTTTATTTTGGCCTATATACACACACAATATATATATTACTTTTAGGTGGCTTTTGATTTCTTGTCCCAAAAATAAGCTTAGGCTACTATTTTATGTTTAGCTGTATCCCCCAACACAGCTTAGCTTCCATTAATTCAAATTAACCTATTTTATTTCCTAAAAGTAGTCAATGCCTTTTTTTTTTGTATATTCCTATTTAAATTAATGTTTTTAAGCAACCCGTGAGCATTGTGGTTCTAATGAGATTGCCGGAAGGAAATGCCCAAAGTTCTATTCTGGCATTTCAATTTCTGTAACATGTAACACTGGTCAATTAGAGCGCTGACACATTCGATCTGACCAGTTGGGGCCACACTTTTTAACCCCGACTGTGAGAAGCTGTCCACATCCCCATGATGTAGGAGACACGTCCTTGGACCTTAAGAACATTTTTTTCTCAACATTTCCCCTATATCACTGGTCCTTAAGGGGCCAATAGTTTAAAAAAAGTAGAAATATGAATTATGCTTGCAACATTATTATTTGAAATTATATTTACCTCTCCCTCTAATATGCCTCGGAAGACCGGTGGAAGGAGAGCATGGAACATCTGGGGACCAACCTCTGGGTTGACCATGAGTTCATTTTCTAAAACCTAGGAGAGAAAAATGAATGAATACTTTCAAACACTTTGTCAAATGAACAACAATAGCACAAAAGCTACTTAAAGCAAACGTCATGCTGACAGGAATATGGATATAACAGTTTATATTAATTAGTGTTATTACACTGTTGGCTATTTTGATTTTGTGAGAGATTTCATATTTGACCCCAATAAGTTTGCAGTTATGTATGATTAATTTACAAAGTCTGTATAACTACCCTCATCAAACAAAGAATTTTAATAAAAAGGAGGGCCCAAGGATTAAAACTTGCACAACAAGGCACCATTCAAAATATACTCAATGAATTGTGATGTTATAAATATTCAGAAAATGAAACTGTAGACAGACGAACACATCTTACTGTACGTGAAATATACACAGCGTCCAGTCATTGGCGGAACTACCGGGGTCGCAGGGGTCGCGACTGCGACCGGGCCCTGGAGTTCTGCCAGTCAGGGGGGCCCAAGGGGTGCTGAGCGGTTGCTGAAAACAACCGCTCGGCAACTCTTGGGCCCCCCTGACTGACAGAAATCCAGGATGCCTCCGCTTCCCGCCGCCGCCTGCCTCAGCGCTGCCCAGAGTGCAGTGTTGGGAGCGTGAGGTGTTTGTCTCGGGTGCCGGCACTTCACACAGAGCGCCGGCATATGACGTCATATGCCGGCGCTCAGCAGTGAAGCGCCGGCACCCGAGACAAACGTCTCACGCTCCCAACACAGCACTCTGGGCAGCGCTGAGGCAGGCGGCGGCAGCAGCAGAGGCGACGGCGGCAGCGGTAAGTGACCTACAAAGGGAGGGTAGGGAGGGAGTGGGTAGATCGTGAGAAGGGGGGGTAGGGAGGGAGAGGGTAGATCGTGAGAAGGGGGTAGGGAGGGAGAGGGTAGATCGTGAGAAGGGGGGTAGGGAGGGAGAGGGTAGATCGTGAGAAGGGGGGGTAGGGAGGGAGAGGGTAGATCGTGAGAAGGGGGGGTAGGGAGGGAGAGGGTAGATCGTGAGAAAGGGATAGATGGGTTGGGGGGGGCCCTTAACAGATTCTCGCACCGGGGCCCTGAGGTTTCTAGTTACGCCCCTGATGACTGGTCTCAAAGTCAGGACCTAATAGTTTTATTTTATTATTGCTAGAACATTTGAAGTCGGTGTTCAGAAACCACAAGGGCTGCTGTCCTACTAGGTAGGAAGGCCAAAGACCGATTGGATCTACCTACACGGGGATCCTGAATATACACACACTTGTAGGGGGTACGCTTAAACAGTTAAGAAACTCTGCCCTAACTCCATATGCTTCAGAGAATAAGTCACCAAAGAATACAATGTAATGAAACTCAGTCAAATAACACATTTGGTTACTGTTTAACATAATTACAAAGAATGCATAATTAATTTCTAGGATTATATTTTGGATAAATGAATTTATCGCTGAGAAAGTACAGCCCTCTAGAAAAAAAAAGACTAAAGTTAAAACCGTTCCGATAAAGCTGAATGTATTATTGTTATTATTTTATAGATATAAAGTGCATTTTCGTGAGCAGTTAATTATATCACAACAGAATAATAGTGGAAAACAAATTTCTGTTGAATGATACTTCACTGCATAATAAAAAATAAAAAAAAACAATACACTTTTACTAGTATGCTTTTTAAACACAGTGTTTGCAGCCATGCGCAATAAGTTTAACTTATGGACCCAAGAGTTGCATTTATATTGTAGATTTAAATAAATTCCTTCAGATGCAAAGAAATTCAATTTGTGTGCATCCATCAGCTTATATGCTTAACAAATTGAGTTCATTCGGGTTTGAAAACAAAAACAATGAAATCATTTTGTTTTCAATATCAGTGTCTTTTCTTTGTTACAATAAATGGAAAGTGGAGAACAAAAAAAAATGGGAAAAATATATTTTTGATAGACACCGGCATTGAATTTTACGAATGCAATTATGCGGGTAAGGATTACGGCACAATGCAAAGACAAGATAAGTAGACTGATATCGAATGCAAATTTATTGTAAAAAAACATCTATACGAGGGCTGCTAAAGACCAGGTCTGAAGGCCCACCGACAGTCCAAGGTTTTAGGACATCACAGTTAAAGCACAAGCAGCTTAGTAAGTATTATTGATTAACCTGTCCATACAAAACAATATTACATGGCGTCACGTAAACAATGCTCCATAACCCCTTAACGACAATCCCCGTACATGTACGGGGTTGCCGTGCAACGGGTTAACGACAATGCCCGTACATGTACGGGCTGCCGTTAAATAGCTGCATCGCCGCGATCGCGGCGTTTTCGCCGCGATCGGCGGCTTTGCAGCATCCACGGAAGCCTCACAAGTGAGGCTGACCGTGGATCCGGGGAGGGCAGCCCTCGGCAGCCCTCCCCGGAAGAAAAATGGCCGCCGCCGCACCGATCATCAAAGATCGCGGCGGCGCCTGGCTAAAACTGCTTAGGAAGCGATCGGAATCGCTTCCTAAGCATAAACTGTGTTGCTGACATGCCTCAGTATCGAGGCATGTAGCAACACAACCCCCCGACCCCCGATCGCCTTGTGATTGCTCCGAGGAGCAACCACAAGTGCCATCCTGTGAATGACGTTGCCGTCATTCACAGGATGGCATTAACAATAGATATGAGTTCACAGAGGGTCTATCCAGACCCTCTTGAGAACTCTCGAGCTCCTCCTGCAGGTTGAATGCAGGTACTGCATCCAACCATGCAAGGTCAATGGAGCCCAGCTCACTATTGAGAGTGATTGGTAATAATAAAAAAAAAAAAAAAAAAAAAAATTGGTCAAAAATGTTTAAAAAAAAAATTAAAAAAATATGGTAACATGTAAAAATCCCCACTGTCACCAAAAAAAAAACAAAAAAAAAAAAAGTTTTTAATAAGCAAGTCCTAAAATTCTTTATCTTTACAAAAATTCCAGCATGGAAAGAGTTAAAATATTGGCATTACAAATGCCCATAGGGTGTCTAGTATTAAAAAATATATGATTTGATGGGGTAAATTGAATTGGCCGGGTTCAAAGATGTCCCAAATATGGGACATGGGGCAGATGTCTAAATGGCAAAAAATACACACCTCACAAAGGCGGCATTTTACTTCCCAAATAACCCAACAAACCCATGCATGTGGGGTATCACTGCGCTCAGGAGATGTTACTGAACACATATTGGGGTGTTGTTTGACACGGACATATACCCTGAGCGATAAATTTATACCTGAAGTACAACGTGTGTGAAAAAAATACAAAAAAAAATTACTACCATAAAGTTTCACTAAGGGTGGTGGTAAAATTAGTGCATGGAAAGGGTTAAAATACCAGCATTTCAGATGCCTTGGGGTGTCTAGTTTTTAAAAATATATGATTTGATGGGGTAAATTGCATTGACCGGCTTCAAAGATACCCGAAATGGCACATGGGGGGAAGAATTACCAGATTTGGAAAAAATGGTTTTGAAATGGCAAAACGCTACCTGTACTTATTGCCCCATAACGTGCAGAAAAAAGCAAAAAAACATAAAAACATTGGGTATTTCTAAACTCAGGACAAATAGTAGAATCTATTTACCAGGTTTTTTCATTCGTTTTTGCAGATGAGTAAAAGTTTTCTGTTTAAAAAGTGAGAAAAAGTAATTTTTTAACAAAAAATCCCCATATTTTATCATTTTTTTTATAGTAAATTAGATGATATGATAAAATGAATGGTATCTAAAGAAAGCCCTGTTTGTCCTGGAAAAAACAATATATAATATGTGTGGGAGCATGAAATGAGAAAGAAGAAAATTACATCTAAACAGTAACACTGAAAAACGTTAAAAGAGCCATTGTCCCGCAATATACTACGAGTAAAAACCCCTATTGTCCTTAAGGGGTTAAAGTTCATCGCAGAGGCATGGAACGTCATGCGAGCCTTGCCTCCACGCACTCTTGTTCCTGGTGGGTCCAGGGGTGGAGGGCAGCTCTGCAAATAAAGTCGTCCTTGGGGATCTAATCAGTGGGTGGCAGAGTTATGTGATGGTTTTAATGACCTATCACAGCCACAATAACATAAGCCGATGTACTCAAACACAGGCTGCTTATGGTAATCTCTCCCTCCCTGCCACTAACTGCGATCAGTGAGAGAGGTTGCCAAGTGTTACAATGCAAAAGGCAACATTGTAAAACTTGCATATTAAAATTAACATCACCAGTGATTTATGGTGACAAAGAATGGTGATTAAGAGTGTACGTCTTCTTTCAGTTTTTATAATCTTGGATGTTTTTGCGGGGACTCTTGGCAACGGAAAGGCATAAGCTAACCCTGATCTTACATGTCAGTGTTGGACATAATCGATCATTGAAGCTCTGAACAGCTTGCCTGCAAATACTAAGGAAAGAAAAAAACAAAACAAAAAAAACCCCTTTATGTTTCTGGTTATTTCTGGTCAGGTCTTATAATGAAAATGCTTATTTTCTCATATGTATATTTTGGGGAAAAAAGAACAAAAAGAATAAAAAATATTAGAACCCATTTCCAAAAAGCTAGATCGCTAAAAGAGCACACAGCAGCAGTATGTTCTCTCTCACACATGACAAAGCGCTAAAGTGCTCCTAGATAGAATGTAATCTAAATGTATTAATTATGCATTATACAGGGCTAGTTCTGCACTTCTGACAGGGGAAACACATTGAGATTGGCATTTCACAAAGTATAATTGACGTTGTCAATTATTTGACATTACACCACAACTGTTTAGCCGACAAGTCTTACAATATCTGCATAAGAAAAATAATGGCTACAACCTGATAAATGATAAATGTGCTTACATATGTAGAATTTCGTAAAGTTCGCCCTTAACATAATATATTGCATTTAACCTGAATCTGGATTGTTCTAATAAAACATGAGAGAAATCGTTTACATGGCAGAACTTTGTCCAGCGAGAACCGTCTAAATTCACAAGTGTTATTTGTAAAGGATTGGCCGCCCAGTCCCCTTTTTAAATTTATACTTTGAATCATAAAACATGTGACAAAGAAACAATTCAGAATAGAACTACTTATTCTTCAGCAAGAGATTGGAAGTTTTGTGATCTAACACACTATTTAGATGATCACATTTCAAGTTTATCTGTAGCTTTGTGCATTGTTATGATTCTCCTAATGATCTATTTCAAAGTTCCCTAACATCTGTGTCTTGTTCCCAAAGCCTCGTCTACCGTTATAGCAATTCTTAAAATAAAGTATATAATTTTCAAACAGAAGCTCCCTTTTGACCACTTACTCAGCAAAGCTAAAAGAAGTATAAATAAGAATGGGAGAATGTTTTTGCTAATTTTAGTTAAACGTGTATTAATAGTAGCATATGATTAGGGTTTTATCTCTGTTTATTGTTCTATGGTATGATTGGAAATCAAATATCACACATTGTATTTATAGTAATGAAATATGCAAAAATTTGTTGAAAAACAATGTCATACCATTTATCCTTTATAAGCAATTAACATTTTCATAATTCTTTCAGTACAAAACGCTCCTTGTTATTTTAACGCAGTTTACCGCCCTAGGTGCTAAAATCATCTGATAGCTCCATGTATAATGTGTACATAAATATGTGATGTAACATTCAAGAAACCTTTACGCATCTTGTATGCTTTATAAGTTGGCTCATTCCTCTTTGCATGAGAAGCTCGCCAGAATTGGCCCTTCATAATGCATTGTTTTAGTATAGGTTTTTCAAGGGTGAGCCTCCATGAATCGGGGTCCACATTGCTCAGGGCTGAAAGGAAAGCATCACAATTTAAACTTTGTTTTAGACAGTCAACACGTAACACGTGTTACTTGTCCGAATTTCCATCTTAAAATAATCCTGATTCGTTCTAATTGAATTTTTCATCATGAACAAAACCATCATTTCACGGTTAATCCGGTGACCTCCTCCATCCTCCCAATCACACCTTTTGATAAGCCATGATCTGTCTGAGCAGTGCACATACCCACCCAAGGACCTACTGAACATTGTAACCAGTGTACACTGACCTGGAGGAGGACTTCATTTAGTTTATAGGTTTTCTCATCATTGCGGTGCATCAAAATCTCTACTAGCTTAGCAATGACTACTTCTTCTCAATGAAGAATGTACAGCAGTGAAATTGTTAACTTCGTTCTTTTCAGAATGTCTTAATATTTCATTAATTTATGAAGAACAAACTAACTTCAAATCAATATCGTGGACCCGACGTTGACTTCTCTCTGTAACACGAAGCTCTGTGTATCTATTTTTGAACTGAAACATGTAACACTTGTGCAAATCTTTATGAAAATTGCCAGATTCCACAGAAAAACTGCTTATAATAATAGTAATACAAACACAAAAATTGCTGTTCCATTTAGAGAAAACGTTACTTTTCCTCTTATGCGAATAAACCTCAACAGGTCTGTGAATGTATTACTTTCTATAATCCCATAAAACGAAAACCAGCCTTTTCAGTTTATGTGGCAACAAACTATTAGTGTCTGCTATTCTGTCATATGACAAGTGTTTTTCGGCAAAAAATTTATAGTGATAGCTGCAGTCACAAAAGTTAAATACAGACTGCATCAACGGGTTACACAAATATGAATTCTGATTAACTCATGAAACAAAGCGATTTACATCTTGCCTGGAAGCTCACAGAAAATACAGGTTACTCATACGATAACTTCTGAAAAACACTGCTCAGAAAAGAAGAAACAACCTAAAGGCATCCAGGTCTTATCTGAGTAATACATGCAAGGGTGGATACACGGCCAGGCAGCTCTGTGACATGCTTGTTAAACACAGAGCAAACACAGCTTACTTCATCAGAGTAAACAGCGCTGAATAACTGGGTACCTGTAAAATAAATAAATAAATAATATATATATATATATATATATATACATATATATATATATACACACACACACACACACACACACACACATTCTTACATGATGTCCCTTTTACCCATACACACTTTTCTAAATGTATATTTAACATTTAATTTGCAAGATATCCATTTGGCTCAATTTGTTGCTTGGGTAGCTTTTTTCTGAATTTTTACACAAATATGACAGAATAAATAATTCCTGAGCTAACATAACTGAAATTATAAACCATAAATGCTAAAAATCTACTGTAAAAGTGAGGAGCATGCACAAAATGTACTAAGCACAGAGTAACACAGCTCTCATAGATATGCAAGGGGATAGAAAAAAAGGACACCAATAACACATGAACATAGAGATGGTAGAACCTGTTCTGAAAAGAAGATCCCTGGTGTGGGGTGAATTCTTCATGGGCAAGACCTATTCAGATTTAACATGGGGCTTGAACAGGTCTAACCTTCAAAGTGCTGGACAGCACACCTCCACTGGACCCAACATGTGTTTAGTGATTACACCCCACCACTACTGTAAGAGAATTAGAGAAGAAAAGTACCTAACAGGTAATGCTCAAATCGCAGCTACTAAAGGAACCCTGGTGTCTATTTAATAAGTTGGGGATCGTCAGGAAAGCTTTTAGTTATATACAATAAATACATTATTTAATAATATACATTATGAAGGTAAACTCTCTAGAGTTTCTCCTACAAGAAGGGCCTGACTGGCCAAGTACGTGGCATGGTTCCATCAATGATTTCAAAAATATTGAAAGTCCCCTCATTGAGTGAATTAAGCATTAATCGAGACAAGCTCAGCACTGCCTCAATGAGAAAAGTGTCAAGGATCATCCGCAATAATGCATCAAGGTATTGGTTTGATGGCATTGGTGAGGTAAAATCCCATTTCTCTAATAAAAACTAATGGACTTTCTCCAATCAACTTAAAAACTGTAAATTGCTGCTAAAATGCCTTCGTATTATAAAGAAATATCTAGTGCTAGACTAACAGGTGCACAAAATTATAAATGAATTTTAATTTTATGCAATGTAACTTAAGTAAAAATAAAGAGTCATGACTATGTTTATGGTAAATCCCTGGAGAAAATGTATAGTTGGAAAATATTATATCAGGGACTGTACCTTAAAAAAGTATCGTTTCCTCCATTTAAAAAGTCATTCTGCTAGAAATGACATGACAGATGGCACCACTTTTATTAAAGAGGTCAACAGTGACCTTGAATAAGAGCAAGAACACCTATTACAAATCACTTCCAATGCAAGATAACTCAGCTATGGCAGATTTAATACATTTATGAATAAGGGCCAGCAATAAAACCAATCCTGAAACATACTTTTTAGAATTTTGTTGGAGACCACATCATCTCATCAAAGCTACAACATTGAGAACACTTATGTCCACACACACATTTATCGAGGATTTACCAAAAAATTGGGGGGGGGGGGATATGTATACATATCTTAGAAAAGGGTGCTAGTTTCTCTATATTAAAATTTACTGCATTTACTCAAAGTACAACAAATACTTATAAATAGCTTGTTCTTTAAAAATGTTAGAAACGGCAACATTGGGAATCCATATTTTCAGGTGACCCATTTGCACACAGTCTGCACATAATTATTATTATCTTTTATTTATATAGCACCAACAGTTTACGCAGCGCTTAATACAATACATATATTCAAGGGGTACGACGAGACTAGAATTGACAGACTGAGACAAACCGATACATTAGGTGGAGAGAGCCCTGCTCGCAAGCCTACAAATCTTGAGGGAATGGGGTGAATCTTTGTATGGTTTCTGGGCTAAAAACACACATATGCGGGCCAGCTAAACAGGAACTAACAGATGCGCTGAGTTCAATGGCATGTGATGGCCAAATCTACATAACTGTCTTCCTCTGCCCCGAAACCTACTTCCTCCTGATTTCTCCTTCCTCCCAAACTTAGTTGCAACAAAAATTGTCAAGAATCCCTTTAAAAATAAGATTTTCATTAAAATGTCAAATAGTTACACAAGCAGTTTATGACTGGAAGTTGATACACATTAGAATAATAATGTAATAAATAGAACTACACATTTATGCTGTGATGTTATTCTGCAAATATTCTACATTGTATTTAGCAGGCCCAGTGATTAATATCCTGACATTTCAATTTCTCGACTTCTCACCTATCAGAAACTTTAGCACAGTTTTTTCCCCCTTAATAAAATGCAGCATACATACACTTGAAATAATTTCAGTTGCATTTTTGCATTTTTTTTAGAAGAGCATCTAAACATATATAATTACACACAGCCCTCATATGCACTTTGACCCTTCCCATACTGAAGTTTTTTAGTATTCTACCATAAGTTATTTTGCCATCTTTCCCATATTTTGGTTTAATTAAAATCCCCTTTTTTCATTTTTGATGTATCCACACAAATTATACACCCTTTTTCAGAAAAAAATAGGCCCTTCGTTAGAAACCATTGTGTAACGTGTAAAAAAATAACCATTGTGAGTTCTAGCAAAAAAACTTATACTAAAATAAAAACACAAATTATTTTGGAATTTCCTTGGAATTTCTTATATATCACGTGCCCCTGATGAACATTGACTCAATTTTCATTCGGCAACATTCCCTGCGCGTCGGGGAGGATTCCGCACATGCACACACACCTTATGTATGCCAGTGATGTCACAATGACATCACTGAGCTCACTTTTTTCATTTTTATATATATTTTATATATTTTATATATTTTCCCTTTGAGTGAAGGGGGGGAACTCTCTTCCCTCCAATCTCTCCTACACTGATCACATTTACCAATGATCAGGGCTCCATAGCCTTGCATTTCTGATCACAATGCGTGCGATCAGCCAGCTGGGAGAGCAGACTTAGATCTCAGCTGGATCTCTCTTCTTCTCCTCCAAAAAGATTCTGGTGACATGTAATTATGTAACAGTGTACCGGTGCTCATGTCCCTGTAGCTGTGAAAGACAACGTACATGTACGTCCTACGGGTAATCTTGTCACATTTTTTGTGACTGTACCTATACGTCTATATGGTAACGAAGGCGGTAATCTATATGATAGCCGTGAAGTCCCTTTAAATTTCTATGCTGTCAATTTTGTAATTGCAAGGGAAAATTCTGCAGAATCTTCTTCCCTTTGCCACCCTGCATGTGATATACTCACCTCCAGTGCTGACTTGGGAACATTGCAGGTTGGGGTCCTTTCAGACCCTCATGAGCAAGTAGCTAATTTGTGGAATCAGCGAACGACGGAGAAAGACATCTGTAGCTTCTCCTACACACAGCACTATCAGGCAGCCCCCTCATGCCTACATTTTCTGCACGCAGTTAGTGCAAATGTTTGGTCATGCTGGGCAGGCTGCACAGCACTGAAAATTCTGACAGCGACAAAGCTATTATATGTACAGAGGTTCAGGAATAAAATGATCAAGCTAACAATATTAGGATCTCTTATCACACTTCTCAGAAAAACTGTATGACTTTATTTAACATGATACTGGCTTCAAAAGACTGAAAAATGAAAAAGCTTCAAGAAATGAAAGAAAAGCTACATGGTAACAAATTGTTAAAGCGCAGTCCATTGCAATAATACCAGAGGTTTACAATAAAAAAGAATAAATTACAGGGGCACAGGGATATCAGTAAAATGTATGTCACTTTCAATGGGCGAACATGATTGTTAATATATATGGGAATTATACAATGATACATTACATATATAAAATATAAGAAATCCATAGCAAATAGTCTAAAAGACATGCAAGGCTACGGAGAGCTATTTAAGAAATGCAGTCATTTTTATACAAGCATTTGTTCATACAACATATGCACTTGATGTGTGCACTTGAAGGTGGTGTCAGGACCTGTTTCTTTCTGCCATAACCATTGTTAATTTTCAACAAAGATACTGTTAAAATGGTAAATATCCAAGTATTGGTAATACCCCACATAGTCTATACACTGATGTCCAAACAACCCGCACAGAATGCGTATGACCTAAACATAGCTGAATAAGGCTGTCTCATCGTTCTAAAATGGGAAATAAATCTCTCTACGTCATCTTCATAGGGTTTGGACCTTCATAATGTATGGTGGAGTCAATTCTCTAGCAAAGAGATCCTAATACGCATTGATGATGCCATAACTAATCCAATACACATTTTACATACACACCTTTAATTTCAGGTATGCTAGTGTATGGGTGAGCTGATAGGTGTATTTATCTTGCAAACAATAGAAAGTAATAGAGAAATACCTTAAGCACTTGAACTTGGCCTTCTGTGTTTATATCCTTAAGGAGCTCAAGGAACGAGTTGCAGAGGTTAGCTGCATATATCTGGAAGCAACAAAAGTGAACATATTACCATGTTATCATGTGAAAGAAAGCATTACACATTTTGATTATTTAATTTAGTTTTTATTACATTAACCAAAATTAAAAAAAACCTGACAGTTATTGCTTTTTATTTAATCTTCAGTTTTCATGAAACATAAATAGAAGCAAGAATACAAAGCTCCCGAGAAATGATATCTAAGTTTAGGCAAGACTCACAGAGAAAGCCCCAATAATGGCATGCCCCAAAAAACAGAATTACACATTAGAAACTCGACTGCAGGCAAGTCAGCTTTTGGTCATATAAAAGTAGCTGTGAACCTGAGGGAGTAAGAAAAAAAAAAGAGAGAGAAAGAATAAGGAGGAAGGGAAATTTGAAAGAAAAAAAAAAGTGGGGGAAAAAAAAACAAAAAAAAAAACAGGGTGGGCCAGTGGCAGGTCTGACACAAGCAACTGCTCCAAATCAGGTCTATTCGTAAAGTAAGGTTGCGCAATATGCCAGCGAGATGATGGCGAATCTGATGGTACATAGAAAGAGGGTCACTAAGAAAGTGGGCACACTATTTGAAGGAACACATTCCAACAGGGTCAGTACCCCATTGGGTATCAAGTAACCTAACTGCAGAGTGTTCCACCTTCTGGGATCAAGTAAAGAAAACAACCATCCAAACAAGCCTTGGAAAACACAGGGTTTCCTATATTATATAGTTTCGGTTCTAAGTTCTAAACATTTTGCGATTTGGGAAGAGACATATTGGACTCTACCAGAAGCATCTCTAAATGCTAGTATGTACAGGTGGCGCAGTTAATGCCATAGGGCACGTGCCAGATCTTTACCTGGTTTAATGCCATGCTAACTTTCTAGTTAGTTGAAAGGACCTCTATGCTCCCCTGTGAAGAAGCAACAAAAGCTGGCAGTATGTATCAGTGAGCTCAGTCAGATCTACCGCCAACCTCAAGCCCTTATGTTTCACTTCAAGAGCCTATATATTTCCGCATAGAGAATGGAATTGAGCATTCTAGCACTTTTTCCAGTCCTGACTACCGCATTATGGGCCTTCCAGACCACCATAGAAGAGGACTGAGAGGGATGATTGATCTTAAAATAATCCTGATGCACTTGTTTGGTCTCTGTCACCACAGTATCCTACAAGTGATTCATTGAGACATCATGACCAAACCTTTGCTTCTAAACTAGGCCAATTCAATACAAGCATTAATGGGAGCATGATCTGACCATGTGAACTATTATTATGTCATAGGTGGAGACATTCATGAGTAAGAAAAATATAATCAAGTCTTAAAAATATCCATTATGAGAATGTGAGTAAAAGGTGCAGTCCCTCTCAGACGAGTGCCAGAGGTGCCAACAATTCATCAATTGCAGCTAATTTAGCACTGACTAAATCCCATTGGGGGTACCAACAGAGGGGCCTGGAGACAAATCTAAATGAAGGTCCAAAGTTACAGAGAATCCGCCACATAAGATCCCCTCGGCAAAGTCATCCAAAGTATTAAGCGTATTAATCAAAAATTTTACGGTTTTCGATAGTGGCTAAAAATAGCTGTTCAGTTGAGAACCCCCAAAGAATCAGCATTGCATTTAAAAGCCTTTAGTCCTTATCTGCCCCCCCTCCCCCAGCATGATGATATCCATGACTACAGCATTTCTTGTATTCCTTTACCTCCATTTTAGTTTAGTTTTTTTTATCTGCCCCAACGGCCCCAAACTACCTTAAAGATGGCCAAGGTACAGGTTTCATTATCTCAGATTTTTCTCTTTAATATCTTGTAGCAAATGTGTTTATTTTTCTGCTGTTGCTGTTGACAGCTCTTTGCGTACGTTTATTTTACACCCCTGTGTACTATAACTTACACGGAATGTTTAACTAAGAGGCACTCCACTTTTATTAAGCATTTCTTTTAAAAATATATATATATAATTTACAAAAGACCGTTCTTTACTGAATATATAATTCTGTTGAAATAATCTCTGTCTGAATTCACTGAGCCGAAGCATAATCTTCTCGCATATAAAAGCCCATAAATTTTATAACTCAATACCGTTTTATGTAGTGCATTCCGTTTTTCTAAGACATATTGTAAGGAGTGAGCTGGCATAAAAATAAACATTAAAAGTGAATTTAGCACAAAAGCGTTTATTGTAAAAATTAATTTTATATATATATATATATATATAAAAACATGAAACAATGAAAAACATGAAGTATTTGTTGTTTCAGTATTAATTTAAGGGACAGAGTGCAGAGCTGTTTACAACGTTCTCCTGTGTCGTGGAGCCTTCACAGTTATATTCATAAGCCAGATTTATGCTGCTTGAAAGTTGGCCTTTCGGTAATATGGTACAAGTTTTATTATGAAGATGACAGATTTTGAAGGAGTAAACAAAAAGCCAGTCACTACTAAAATAAGAAAAGTTTGCCGAGACTTGGGTTACATACCTGCAAAAATTCAGAGGAGGCAAAGAAGATATAGGCTTCAATGATCTTGAAACAGATGCGAAGATTTTCAGTACCAAGTTCTAGAACAGAAAAATTTAATGAACGCCCAACAGAGCAAAACAACATAAAATACCAAAAATATTATGACACTATTCTAACGGTAGCGCTTGCAATTTTAAATATTTTTGTTTCACAATATTCATAATCTGTGGGTAAAAAACCTTTGAAATCAAACAACGTTTATTTGAACTTATTAACTGGAATCAACCGGAGACTTAGGTCTATGTGAAGTTGACAAGTGAAGATCAGTCGACAGTGAGGATACTAAAAAAATATATATTTTTGACCATCAATTTGCTTACTACCAAAAGGCTAGGTCCAATTACTTATACATGTCAGGCCTAGGATTTATGGGTCAAAAACTTCAAAAATATATACACAAACTACCCTTCACAAGTTCTTGTTTTTGAAAGAAAAGCACATTTTGTTAATTAAAATAACATAAAAAATGGATCAGACATACAGCGCAGATGTTAATGTTGTAAATGACTACTGTAGCTGGAAACTGATGATTTTGAATGGAATATCTTCGCTGGTGAACAGGGGTCCTTTATCACTCCCATCCATAGGCATAGGTGTTTGTTCATCCAAGTTAACTTTAACTGGCTAACCGATGGCTAAGAAATCCTTTTGCAATTATGTTACAGCTAGAAATGGCCTCGTTTCCCATGAAAAGAGCTAAGTGACCCCAAACCTTTGAATGGTAGTGTACGTAGAAATAACATTTTCAAGTGTTCCATCACACATTCACATAAAGAAGCCATTATTGCCTTCACACCGTGTCCCCTCCGCACTGATCAAAGGGTGCACCACCCCATATGACTACCCCCAAGGTTCCCTGTGTGCAAACACCTAAGGCTGGTTAATCTAAATATTCAGTATGGTTTCTAGGAGAAAGGAATTGTGTAGTAGTTCATTTAAAAAATTAATTTTATTCACCCAGTTACTAAAATGCAAAGATAATTTCAAACTATGCGTCACTATAATTCTTTTAGAGATTGTGTATTTAAAAGTAACTTTCTTAATTTAATATAATTCTAAATAGGATAGGCTCAAAGGAGTATAATTGGTTTAAGTTTATTATCAACACTGTTAATAACAGATCAGCTAAAACAAGAGTTTAATATTAAACAATTTAAATGAAAATAATAAGAGTCAAATATCCATAATCAGCCAAGAAACAGTGGGCGATAGTGTATATTATTTTTCTATTTATGATTTTCCATATCTTAAGCTTTTTTACATTGCATCGCACATACAGATTATGTTATATTATACCATAAACAAATGGGACACCTTCATTACAACAGCACAAGCTGCCAGGGGAGGTCAGAGGGTCTACATTGTCCGCAAAAACAGGCGAACTGGAAGGCGTAATTAACTTGCATAGCGTTGACAAAAAATACACAGAATTTTGAGGGGGGAAAAGTTAATTGGTGCTCTAACAAAATTTACAAATTATAACTTTTAAATGTCCGGCTACAATAAGAGCCCTTAGTCGAAGTTGATATACCGGGCAAACATAGAAAGAGACAAGCTTTCGGGACCTCAGAGGTCTCTTCTTCAGATGGACATTTAATGATGACATATTACATCTAATGGTTGCTGAATATTTTTCAGTGCTTTCTATAATTGTGTTTAATCTAAGTTAAAAATGTTTGCTCATAGAACCTGTTAAGTTCAAATAGGGAAAGCACTAAAATGCTTGTTACTTGGCTTTTCCTGGAGACTTTAGCTTGTGCTACACAGCATGTGCGGCTTAACCCCTTAATGACAAAGCCAGTACATGTACGGGCTCAAAATGCATTGTTTTTAATAGGTTTAGGGACCACCCATTGTTCTTAAGGGGTTAAAGTTGCAAATGGAAATAAAAGTACTGTGGGAAGCTTCTATGGCTGTCTGCTTCTCCCTTAAGGCCTCATCAATGCTACTTCAATGACTAAGCGCTGCGAGGCTTGAGGCAGGCTGCAAACCAGCTACCGTAAAGATACGGGGAGTAAAACATCGAAGCACGCAGAGCACGGCGAGCTATGAATATTACAGTACTGGCACATGTGCCACACAACACGTCTGTCAGCTGGAGAGAAAAAGTGAAAGCCTTCACATTTCCATTTCGTAAAAAAAATTCCGATACACTATCAAGATATTCCACATACAGCGATACGGTGTATATCGATTCTTTATGTTAAGTACCTCAAAAGGGTTGTGAATAAAAAGATTCATAACAGCAGCTATAGAAGGTGAAGTTGAAGATTATTTTATTGGTAGTAATGTATCAAAAAGGCAAAAAGCAACAAAGGAAATTAGGTATTCGTCAACATGGCTGATGGAGAGAAGCAGGTCTAAACATTTACAGATACATAGCTTTTAACTATATATTTATAAAAAGCAGATAATTAAAGGGACCCTCCAGCTTTCATATGTTCTGTAATGACCTCTTCCCCCTTTTAAAGCAGGACTTTTTATATGCTTAAAAAAATACATGTTAAAATACTTAAAGTACTTGAACCCCCTTTGTGACAGGGTTATGCTCCCCCCCAAGTGATAGTATTTTATTTTTGCCATTTTACCTAGGATTTCTTCCACTCATGTAAACAACAACATGGTCTGAGAAGAACACCCCCCTACAGGGACAGGTGTTTTTTTTTTTTTTTTTTTTTAAATAAGGGAGCAAAATGTCAGGACTTCCAGTCGGCAGAGAGTGGCATCTTCTGTTACTCCAGGCTGTCAAATGACACCCTCATCTCCCCTGTAACAGCGGGGAAACGTCCCCAAAACCATAGGATGTGCTATTACATCATCTAGATGTTTTAGAACATACTAGTACAATGTCATGAAGGGGTTAATATGCATCCTTCATTGGTGGGGCTGAGATGGGGCACATGGCACATAGAGATCCCTCTACTCACTATCCTATTTTTAGTGCAGCTGAAATAGCTTTTTCTGCGCCCCCCCCATCCAACCTCCTCTATTCACCTGTCCTCTTCCAGGTTAATTCATAACATTTCCAGTTGAATGGAACTTCTTAATTATTGCCCTGATGGAGGAAATGGATATTTTCAATGCTTTTGCTATTTTCTTATAGCAACTTCCCATTTTGTGAAGCTCAACAACCTTTTTCCATACCACAGCTAAATTCCTTGGTCTTACCCATAGTGATGAAGGGGATATGGCCTATGTGTTACCTACTATTTATCCCCCTAGTAAGGCATCGTTGAACAATGTCCTGTTCCTATTCACCCAGGTGTACTATAAAATGTAAAAAAAAAAAATAAATAAATAAAAAAAGGAATATACATCAATCATATTTTTCTCATGTGAATTCATAGGGGTGCCAATCAATGTGCTACAATGTAATTGTTTCATGAGAGTATTTTCATATATTTTTTATTACATGGGTAATGGTGGGTAAAGGCGATGGAAAATCCTCCCACAATTTAAGGGGTAGTAGAAGCATGTATTTTTTTTTAATAAAAGATCAAAAGGTTAAACAATAAAGACAATTTTCCAAGCATTCTTTGCTCATATTTACCAAGGGTGCCAATATCAGTGGAGGGCACTGTATTTGAGAACCTGGAAGGAAAATTTAAATTATTTTACCGTTACCTAAAGTATAGTTTATGTAGAAGAGAATTTTAATTCTTTCACATATCTTAGAGAGTGCTTCCTTTGAGCTGGATTCTGCTGTACAAATGTTTTGACTGCAGATGTCTAATATGTTGGATAATTATTAGGTTGACTGATTTGGCTAATTCTACATGATACTTCTGCTGTGTTTTTGTAACCAGTATAAATCTCTCACAGCTATTCTGATATTAATAAGAGAAAATGATAGATGAATGAGCGGTCCCTTACCATTCATGCAATTCATGCTCACTCAGATATACTATTTACAGCTGCACATTACACCAAATAAGTCTTCAGATTTATAAACAGATAAGTGTGCCATGTGAACATTAAAAAGAATAAGGCAGAATTCCAGGACAGTTAGCATCCGGATACACTACAACAGTGGGTTTTCTGCACATATTTTTGGCAATAAAGGTTACTGGAGCAAGGAATGAGAATGAAGAAACTCAAAAATGGTATACTTATGCCACATACTGGAGGTGGAACTCTTTATACTACTGATTGGTTGGGCGTTAAAACCAAGTGCATTAACAATGTCTCAAAATATTTTAAATAAACTTAAAAAAAATGAGGAGATTAGGCTCACTGGAAGTTATTTACTATTAGTTCTAAGATTCATACTGTCACATGAATGACAGACTGTAAAGGTCAGTTAAGTACTGTAGGGGCAGTCCAGTTCCTCAATAATAACAAAGTTGTAGCACCCTAATCTATCAGGAGTAAATCATAAAAATTGTACGCTCTTATTCGTACAATTTGACACTCAATATTTTTTTGTGGAAAAAAAACCCGCACACTGAGCAATGAACTGAATGAACCGAACTCTACAGTGTTTCTTTTAGTCACGTTCAGTTCTTTTCTCTTTCTAGATAAATTAAGTCACATTTTAAAAAAGATATAGGAAATGAAAGTGGCCCAAACGCATTTTGTAAACAACGCTCTTAATACGATCTGTCTACTTCTCTCTACAACAGATTTTAGAATATCTGGAATTTCAAGATATAAAAAAAGCTGCTAAGATCTCTAAATCACAGCAGCCCAGTGGCAAACCGCCCCATGCCCCCTCCTAGCACTCCCTTTGTGGTTATGCCACTTTTAGCAGCAATGGCTATGATTGAACACTTCATATAATTAGCAATCGCTCTCTCACAGCATCATGGAGGATTTTTTTGTCAATTCCTCCATGGAGAGATGCTTGTTTTTATGATTGGGATAATTGTAAAGCTGCATGACTCGGTGGAGTTTCACCTTCGGCGGTAATGTTGGCTGTACCGACACTCACCTTTAGCATTCCTTGCGCTCTATATAAACTTGTGTTTTCAGGGTGTAAAAACTTTAATGTTCTTATTTTTTCTTATTGTAAAAATGCTACAGAATCTGCTGGTGTCACACGAGAAGCAAAACATGTCAATAGCTAAAGGAATTGAAATAAATCTTTCTGGCCTTCAAAATGGCAAATTTGTCTCGCACTTTAAGAAGTAAAACGATGGATCATGCATTTGTCAGGGACAACAGACAGGGACTTTTATTGCAATAGGACTTTCTTTGCCCTTCTAGTTTGCCAAGCTAATAAAAATCAGTTGATGTCCAGTTGCCATTTTCATCTTTACTTTGAAGCTTTCCTAACATGAAAACAACAGAAGAATCTTTTCCGCTTTGGTGGTAAACTATACGTGTGTCAGCTATTGCATCACATGATAGTTGAGTTTTCCTGATAAAAGCTCTAAATGAGACAAAATGTAACAATTCCTGGGAGGGCTTTGGAGATTCACCTAGGAATAAATACTGCATTTAATTATAAAATTGTAAAAGCTGAGCACAAATCAGGAATAATGGTTTGTCATCGTACAGTGATGTCTGAGTATTCTAGGGTTCCAATCCTAAAAATTACTTCTATTATTATCTTGTAATAATTTTTATGTTTTTCAGGTTTGTTTGCGGTTTTCTATTGAAATCTAATAAAGATTGAAATTTTGAGATGCTTTAACAAGACTTTTAAAAATAATACACATATATATATATTGCAGATCCGATTTATCCTTACATTGAAATACAGTAATGACATGCCAAACGTTATTGTGATTTTGTCTTACCCAACAAAGCAGACATATTGCGAAAGATGTGGAGGAGTTCGTCAGTGACTGCTGGAGAGTTTTCCAAGGTTACTAACCTAGAAATATATGTGAAATTAGGTAATTCAAATATAAAATCACATACAATAAATACTGGTAGACAAGGTGCTTTAACTTTAAAACAAAGCTATCAAGTCGCACACAAACAAACCTGTTTCAAAAATGACAATTACAATTCGCAACTTTTAAAAAAGATTAAAAACCGTGACAAACTCATAGTAAACTAGATCCTATAAAGTAAAAACAACAAAAGGTACAAAAAGATTTACCAACTATAAAATCCCACTGATCTATAAATCTTGAGTTGTCAATGATTACGGTCCAGGCATTTTAATCACACACTAGATCAGAGCACTACAAGTAACTGTGCACGGCAAAAGAAAAATGATGAACTGAAAAATAAAGATATCTGTCACTACTTCTTGAACCTAAGCTTTGCATGTCTTCAAGGGAAGACTTGATGTTTGCAGTTGAATAATTTCCTTTCTGAAGCCTGCTGTCTCACACTCCTCCACTCAACACTTAATCATCTGTTAACGCCTCTCACTGTCTGCTCTAAAGTAGTTCCCTTATTTCTTTATCTCACTAAAATGTAAGGTTAAGAGAATAAACCCATGTGTTCCTTCTCCATTGATGTACATCATCCACAGGGAAATTATGAGTATCGTGAGGCAAGGGCAGATGAACTGGGATGAGTGTAAGATTAAAGAAATACATAACATATTTAAAAAATGTGCATAAAAACACGTTAAGACATGAAGGAGAAATGTTTCTGCTGTTGCACGCTTACAATCTATTAGTTTCAAGTAAATGTCTCACATTCATAAATTGAAAAAGAGCATAACACTACCTGCAAGTCTAACAATGGCACATCTCCCGTGAAACTTAGACAATATATAATATATATATATATATATATATATATATATATATATATATATATATGTTAGTTTGAAGTACATGTATATTTTCCCAACATCAAGGCATGAAAACATGTTCCATTACATCAAACATGTGTATTAAAAAGTAAAATGCTCAATGTGGTGAAAGAACTTTAGAGTAATAGCTAAGTACTTGAAGAAAACATTGGAACTGGTTAACATCTCTGTTCAGGAAACTACCTTATGCAAAAGACTGCAGAGGCATGGCGTCCATGGCAGGACACCACAGTGGAAGCCGCTGCTCTCCAATTTAACATCACAGTCCACATGAAATATGCTAAAGAGTGCTTTGACTCTCCACAACGCTACTGGGAAAATGTTTTGTGGACTGATGAAACTAAGGTTCTGTTATTCTGGAAGAACACGGTGCAACGCATATGGCATAAAAATGTACAGTGGAGAGAGCATCATGATTTGGGGCTGTTTTGCTGGAAAGTTAAGTTCAAGGAATCATACCGAATCAGGTCAGGATGGCTGTACGCCAACTGAAGCTCAGTAGAATTTGGGTGATGCAGCAGGACAATGAACCTAAACATCAACGTTAATCTACTACAGAATAGTTGAAAACAGAAAAGTCCAGACCCATAAAAGATGCTGCGGAATGACCTCAAGAGAGCCAATAACAGAATATGGGGCTGAGTTTAAACATTTCTGTAAGGAAGGGCAGTCTAAAATTCCTCATGAAAGTTTTGCAGGTCTGATGCGCAGCTACTGGAAGCACTTGTTTGAAGTGACTAACTGCTAAACGAGGTTTGACCAATTATGAAATCCAAGAGTTTACTTTCTCCTTCCTCGCTGTCAATGTTTAATGTGTATTTTCAGTAGACTACAAAGATTATCACTGTTTGTGTGTAATTATCTTAATCATGTTGTATTTGTCTATAAATTGTGACTTAGGTGTAGATCAGTGGAAATGTCCAAATCGGGCCCAAAGTGTCAATATTTTGTGTGGCCACCATTATTTCTCAGTACTGCCGTAACCCTCTAGGGCATGAAGTTCACCAGAGTGACAGGCTGTCACTGGAGTCCTCTTCCACTCCTTCATGACGACATCACGGAGCTGGTGGATGTTAGAGACCTTCTGCTCCCCCACCTTCTGTTTGAAGATTCCCCACAGATGCTCAATAGGGTTTAGGTCTGGAGACATGCTTGGCCAGTCCATCACCTTTACCCTCAGCTACTTTAGCAAGGCAGTGGTCATCTTGGAGGTGTGTTTGGGGTCGTTATGTTGGAATACTGCCCTGCTGCTCAGTCTCTGAAGAGAGGGGATCATGTTCTGATTCAGTATGTCACTGTACATGTTGGCATTCATGGTTCCCTCAATTAACTGTCGCTCCCCAGTGCCGGCAGCCGACAGGCCCAGACCATGACACTCCCCACCACGCTTGAGTGTAGGCAAGACACACTTGTCTTTGTACTCCTCACCTGGTTGCCACAACACACGATTGCACTCCGTCTGAACCAGCTAAGTTGATCTTCGTCTTATTGGACCACAGGACATGGTTCCAGTAGTCCTTAGTCTGCTTGTCTTCAGCAAACTGTTTGGGGGCTTTCCTTCTGGGATGACAGCCATGCAGACCAATTTGATGCAGTGTGCGGCGTATGGTCTGAGCACTGACAGGCTGACCCCCCAACCCTTCAGCCTCTGCAGCAATGCTGGCAGCACTCATACGTCTATTTCCCAAAGAGAACCTCTGGATATGATGCTGAGCAAGTTCACTCAACTTCTTTGGTTGACCATGCCGAGAGCCTGCTCTGAGTTGAACCTGTTCTATGAAACCGCTTTATGGTCTTGCCCACCGTGCTGCAGCTCAGTTTCAGGGTCCTGGCAATCTTCTTATAGCCTAGGCCATCTTTATGTAGAGCAACAATTCTTTCTTTCAGATCCTCAGAGAGTTCTTTGCCATGAGGTGCCATGTTGAACTTCCAGTGACCAGTATGAGAGAGTGTGAGAGCGATAACACCAAATTTAACACACCTGCTCCCCACTCACACCCGAGACCTTGTAACACTAACGAGTCACGTGACACCGGGGAGGGGAAATGGCTAATTGGGCCTAATTTGGACATTTCCACTAAGGAGTGTACTCACTTTTATTGCCAAGGTCTAGACATTAATGGCTACTTTACATAGTCATTTCTTCAGTGTTGTAACATGAAACGGTATAATAAAATATTTATAAAAATGTGAGGGGTGAACTCACTTTTGTGAGATACTGTACATTTTAGCGAATTCTTAATCTGAAAATGACTCCAATACACCAACATTCAGCACCACACATTTACTGCTACACAGGGTAAACATGATTAAAACTGGGTGAGCTCTACAGACTACAAATGTTCTAATCCTTACATAGATGACATCAGTCAAACATGACCTCTGGTTAAACAATTTTCCTTTTTTCAGAAGCCCTGAGCAATATTAGTGAATGAAACGTGAACTTTAAATAATGACAGATCTCAAAGAACAAAAAAAAGTAAAACCTCTGCAGAGTTTATATGAACACAGCTTATTATTTTGAAACCAAAACTGACTTTTTTGGTTTTAAGACAAAACTGTAAAAATTTGTGCTAAAAACTAATATATATAGTAGAAATATACTTAAGTGTTGTTTTTAGGAAGAACAAGAAATTACCCATGATCATTTTCGAAAACCTAAAGCTATGTAAACAAAAAAAAATGTTGGGGGAAAAAAGGAAATCTTTAGATGTAAATACATGTTTTATTGTGTGTCCTACATGTCACCAGACATAAAAACAGGGCATTCTTTGGCTACTACAGGGCCCACGTGCAAAATGTACTTGCACCTCAAATAATATAATTTCCTCACCCAAAAAGAAAATATGAAGCCCTTTCTTTTCTTATTCATGGGACAAAATGTGTCTTGGCATGTGTAGACATCTCATTGAGGTAAAGAGTGGAAGCAGAGGTCTCACTATAATTTGAAGACCCCTTACGATTTAAGGTTTCACCATTGGGTCGCTTCATACAGTGAAGTTGAGCCCCTGAAGACTCAGTCCAGTTTTGGTGGGGGGAGTGCTGTGTGCCTTCTGGCCCCCACTCCCCCTTTGAAAGACTTTTTGCACAGGGGGACTAGAAGACTTCAGCGGATCTCCTCTCGTGGAGAACCTAGAAGATCACTTTGATTTGTGCACAGTTATCCTGCCATTAAAGTAAGAAGTCCATCACATCCTTTCCCAGGTTCCCATAAGCAAAAAAAAATGCTTTGAGACATTCTCTTGTGAAAAAGACAGTCCAACACATACTCATATTTCTAAATTGCACTGTAGAACTGTGGAAAAATAATGTTCCAATATAGTATTACTAGCCACTTCTACATCTTGGGGAGAAAGGCTAGTGATATAGAAACAGTGTAGTTATTATCATTTCTAAAGGAAATATTTTTAAGGGTTCAATTTTAAGTTGAAGCACTTTCATTTTGACAAAAAAGTCAGTGGAAAGAAAAACATAGAAAAAACATTTTCTTTTCTTTTTATCCAGTTAGCATAGCATTGCTGCCCAAAGCAGTTTATTGTCTGCTAGAATTAGCATTAAGTGTCTAAACACATGTAAATTGGGAAGGCAGAATCTCCTAGGTGCATTTACGGCAGAAATGCAGTCTGTAAATTTTCAAAACTAAATATAATAAGGACAAATTGAACTAATCCCAAAATGAATTAAGGCATTGTGGATCTAAAGTGTAAAATCAATGATCTAATAATCCATTGAAAGTAAAGCATATTCTCAGTGACTCAGTTTACAAGATGTTGATTCTATCTTTCAGTGGTTGAAAATTGTCCTTTTTTTCCTGTTTGCCAGCAAAAATGTAAAAAAAAAAATATATATATAAAAAGAAACATCGACCAGTTGATAAAATGTCATAAGCAGTAAAAGTGCTGCTCTGAATGGATATCACAGAACTTGGTTTGGGCATTAGTCTGGGTGTAGTCCAACTAGTGAGGTAGGGGTCAAAAGGAAAACTGCCTTTGCTTTGTTCACATTCCACATTCATTAAAAAGAAAACAATACAAAACGACACTGAAGCTTTATAGTTGGCAAACCTTTTTGTCTTGGCACAGCACATTTGGCATAAGCTGAAAAAAAGGGGCAGCCCTTTCAGGGACAATCATTAAATGCAGTATGTGAAACACAACACGATCCTACAGATGTGTTAAATAGCAGTCACAGCTACCTACTAAATCAGCAGCAGATGCCAATTACCTACAGCCATTCAGTTTGCTGCGGTTATGGATATAGAGTAACATTCAAATGTTTGCCATACTCTGGAAAACTCAAACAATAAAATAAATGGATAAATCGCGCTAACAATCCCACTGTTAAGTGGATATGTTTTACACAAAGTAAATAAAGAGATCCTTCTCTACTGGAAAGTATTGTGTTAACTCCTTTGTAATCTAGGCTGCCATAGGCACGGAAAATGGGCAAAACATTTTAAGGACTATTTACTTTTAGGACACTTGTGAATAGTAAATAGTTACAGCACTTCCCCTGTATACGTACACTCGACACAGCATGGCGCAAGCACGTCCGTCTTCTGAGCGTTTTGTGATGTTAATGACGGGACGATTGCAGTGCATGACATGGGTTGTTGTGAAAAAAGGTAATGCCTCATTTTAAGTACATATTCATTTTACATTAATGTTCTGGATCAATTGTGTACGTTAATGTGAGATATGCCTGTATTATGGCCACATTTTGCAAATAGGTTGTAAGTGCTAAGAAGATTTAAAACATGCTTATGTGAATACTTACGTATAATATTAATATACATATATATATATATATATTAGAAGCATTATTAAGCTTGTTTTTCCCTCCAGAAATCCCATTGTGCTGCCACAGCCACAGGGAATTCTGGGTAGGCGCATGCAAATAAGGTCAACAATGACGTGTGTGTGTGTGTGTGTGTGTGTGTGTGTGTATATATACACACACATACATACATATTTGTTTTTGTACATACCCAAGTGTGTGTGTTTTTTTTTCCTGTTACAGGGTTGCATATTTCATTAATGGCCATCATTTGCACTTTAATGCGTATAAATAGCTGGTTGTGTCCCCTAATCTGCAGTCCTCAGAGTACTTTAACATGCATTCTTCTTCAATGAACTAAACTGCCCCTTTAAAGCAAATGTTAATGTTCTAAATCATCGCTGTTGGCACAGGTGAAGTATGTATGACATTCAAGATGGTTTGCACGGGCCGCGCCTTTAAAACGTTGATTGAAATTGAAAAGTCCATAGGGTCTAGTGAAATGATTTAACACCATCTGTCACCAGATACTAAGCTTCTAAACAGAAGGCAGGTTTGCAGTGGAGCATACTCTTAATTTACCTATTTGTGATATGCTACCATAAGCATTGGTGACACTACATCAGCTGTCTTAATAACAAATTATAATAGCTATTGTGATGGGGGGTGATGTTTGAGAGCATAAAATATACAAAGTAGGGGTGTGCACTACCTAAAAAGCATAAAAGGTATACACACCTTTGACTTAGTGGCAGGCTAAGCAAGATATATGAGCATATAGTGTAACAGAATCCCCAATATTTTTCATTTAGAATGTATTTTGAATGGTAGCTTGAAAACCTACTTCCCCTCTCATCTGTAGCTATTATGGTCCTTCAGGCATATGAATAAAGCTCATACTGAATGCATTAAATACAACTCCAACGCACTTACCATAATTCTAAGCCGTCTTCTAGAAGGTATATATGTGGTGGCTGAGAAACATCTGTACTCAGTTGAATGACAGGTAGCAGGAACGGATACAGATTTTTGCATTCTTCTCCTAAACCCTGTTTTAACATTGAGAAACATTTCAGGTCCGATTAATGGAACACTTTAATGACCTGGACAGACCAAGCAAAGACTACATATTAGAGGACTTCACAACGACTTTAATACGCATTCCTACCTGAGCTAGAAACTACAGCTGCTCTCCTTCTCTGCAGTCCTATGATTCTTGCCACTGATTGGCTGCTTCAAACAACCAACTAGTGACAGGAAAGCACTTCCACTGAAATCAATGGGCGCACTTTCCATACGTGCTCATGGAGGTCTCAACGGGCTCCCACCTGCAGCCCCCGCCAAGCCAGTGAGGGAGCAGTAAGTATATCATAATTTAAATATTATAAATAAATATAAATAAAAACATTTCACCAAGTATTCTTGTATTCCATTTACCTTTACAAGATGAACCAACGTTGTCAAAATTGCACACCTCAGCATATTGTGTTCTTCACTTTGCTTCCATAGAAGAGGCAAATACTGTACTAGGCATCCAACAAAAGGTCGGATCTAGAAACAGAAAACATGTATCATCTTGAAATCATTCACATATAAAATGATGAAATCTCCTGTTAAATATAATTAACAATTTCATCAATAACAGTGCATAAAACAGGGTATTAAAAGATGTATGAATATGTGTATTTATTATTTACACCTCCCAGTTATCCGTTAAAAAAGACAAAAATTATGTGCAAATTGTAGGCGTTGTGGAGGTAGGGGATGAGGACAATGGTTGGGGAGATCCGATACCCTATCATGCTGGCCATAAAACTGCACAAATTAAAGTTGATTCATTTTATTGGCACCACATAGAACACGGGGACGGATTATAGAAGCTTTCAGGATGTCAGAGACCTCTTCCTCCTTTTCATCTGATCTCAAGTCGCAAACGCTTACATGACTACATCTTTCTATGTTGTCCCAATAAAAGCTCAGCAAGGGTTTTTGGGCTTACAAGGTGAACTGTTAAGGCCAGGGATTGTTTCTCTGTACCCTGAAAGGCGTACAATCAGTTAACCGGAAGCCCGGCCCGTTGACTGATGTTAACCCTTTCACACTGAATTACAGGCTAGTCTGGAGATAAAATTACTGCTTGATCAGAAATACGGTAATAAGATTGCAAAACATCAGAAATATTTCAATATTTTGGCTAAAGTGAGGGAATAAAATAATGGTTTAGGTTATGGTATAAGGCTATTTTGCCTTGGTCCTCACATTCTACGTAGTCTCAATAGCCAAGTACATAATAGCCCAGATCTAAAAATGACATTTAGGCGTAAGTGAGAGGGTTGCTGCATTTAGATTAGGGTCAGTGCTATGATAAAGGATAAAACAAATAGTAATAAGAGGACAGCACAACAGACATTAGATAAAAGTGCTAAATAAAGGGACACACCGATTCTATAGCGCCATTATTCTTTTTGTATACTCGATTCCATTTTGTATGTTTATGCATGCAGGCATTCAAGCATAGTGTTAACTGTCAGAGACCAGAAGCTCCATTTTTATCTATCCACCCTTCTTGGCTAACGTATAGTCTGGATTAAACATACATATTATGCAGTCTTTATCACTGATACAAAGGAATCGCAGACTTGTCTAATTTGAAATTGAAGCGTACATTCAGAATGTCAGAGAACAGATATGGAAACGTTTTTTTTCCCATGTTGCTCTCATGCATTTATACAGTATTTTGATGTAGATATGAAATACCTTGCGGATTGGAAACGACTGTGACAACAATATAATCATTTTCTGTGACCTTTGAAAGATGTAGGATTTGTATAAAGCGCAACAATGCTCAATACAAAGCAATCACAAACCAAGTGACAGCGCAAAGTGGGAGTTTTAAACACCTTAAGAAAGTAACACAAGGACATTTAAAAGAAGAATTAAAGATTTCTTTCCTGCAAATAAAACATTTAAAGACCTCTTAAATTGGGGGATCCAACAAATGTGAAGACGTGAAAAAATGTGCATGCGGAGAGACCGCTGGAGTTTATTGGCCCTCTGCGGCAGAGAGGAGGTGCGTACCAATGATCAAAGATTTATTATTAAATCTGTTCACAATATTCATCGGGAAAAGGTCATTTAATATAAGGCATGTAAGAGGTGGGTTTTTTCATAAAGATTCAATACAGAAAACTGTAATTGATCTCCCATACTAGATGCACAGACTATGAAAATGATTTATTAGAAAGAATGCGGTAAGGTCAAAGGAGAATGAATTGTATTCAGTATAATTCTGTGCATGTATGTACAGTAAAGAAGATGAATCAAGCTTTATCATATAAAATACATTAAATGCATTTTTGGTTATAATATTGTCTTGTTCATTGCAGGCAGTAGCTGATTGCATGCAAAGTGAAATTATATGGCAATCAATAAATATTGTATGTGCCGTATTGTGTCCATCACTATGGGCACCCGGTTGAGAACTTTTCAGTGCTGCCATCTTTACTGTAAGATTCCACATCATTGTTCCCACCTTGGCATTCTTTGTCACTATGTGGTTAACATTGCTTGGTATATATATATGAATAAAATGTGTGTATATATTTATATCATATTGGACAATCTACATGCAGTGTTTCTCGGACAAGGAAAGTACGAGTAACAGCTTGATACTGGTGGACAGAAGGCTGCAGATTCAAAGACAAATGAGTTATGTACACATTTACCCAAAACACACATAGCATGAAATAACCGTAGTCCAAAGGCACTACCAAAAAGCACACTATAAAGTACACGCAACAGATAAAACGTAATGGCAATTTACACACCTGGATGTTGACCCTCTCGATAACGCAGGATAACACATGCAGGACCTGCATCTTTGTGTCACATTCTGTAACCTGCTGGAGTAGCTGGAAAATCAGGGTGAATATGGATTCCAAGTACTGAGAAAGATGAAAGAGATCCCGCTTTATTTCAACAAATCACAGAAAATCACAAGCACTGTACAGGTTTCCTCACGGATTGCACATATTTATCCTATTTTAATGTGAAGTTTAACCTGATGTTAAAGCAACAGAGCAGAACAGCAGATACAGAATACAAAGTGTTAAAAAAAAACTACAGAACTAATGTTTTTCAAAATTGCAGAGTTAAAGACTTCACCCAAGCTAAATTTCACTTCTATATTCTATACAATATTTTAACGAAAAACAATTAATAGTGTTTATCCCCCCCCCAATTATCACCATTTGAACAGTCCATGTATTTTACAAGCAAGCAATTTTGTAGACCACAAATTCATAATGATGACAAACTAAATAATAATTATAAAACAAAAAAAACAAAAAACAAAACAAAAAAAACAACTTACTGGCAAAAACTGTTCTGTCCTGAATTCAAAATCATCGACTGGTAATAATGAGTCAAGGAAAAAACAGCAACAAAAGGTCAGAGGTGTAGAATAAATGGTAACATTTCTGATTCTATAAAGCCGCCCATTTCTCTTTTGCCGCCTCTGATTCGGCCTAAAAGAAATGGCGCTGTAGGCCTAGAATGAGTGTCTATTGGGAGCTCCAGCCTTGCCCATCCAAGGCTTTTCTGAAGAGTAAAAGGATATCCAGCTTTAAAGTTGTTGCTGTTTCTATTCGAACCTGGAGAGGAAAAGAAAAGAAGCGTTACCATTGTAATATTAGATTCAGTTACCGGACTCTGCTATTCCATTTACATCATACATTATTCATCTTCTATATTCAATTTTCCCAGGGACATAAACTGTTTAAAGGGAACCAGACACCTACAAGGCTTTTACCATCACTAAGTGGATTTTTTTAGAAACAAACCTATGGAGTGTTGTATTTATTTTCCTGCCAATCTGTGTTAACCTTCTCGCAATGGTTTTGGACATATATGGTTTTTTTCCCCTCAGAAATCTCATGGTGCTGCCACAACCACAGGGGATTCTGGGTAGGCGCATGCAAATAAGCCTAACAATTATCCCCTTTGCCTCTATATCCACTTTGATACATGGCTCCCTTAAACCTTCTGGCTTGTCTAACTTATGTATTTATATACATTTTACAATGTCCAGAAATGAATTAATAAACCCATTTCAATTACTCTAACAGGAACCAGTGGCTGCTATTGTTGGGTTTCTCTTTCTTCTCGCTGGCGACCAGTTGTAGCCTTGGTGGTCCAAATCAGAGATCTTGCAGGGGATAAGAACCAAAGAGGATTTTCAGACATTCCATGAAGAAAAACCACACCAGGTAGGATTATAGGAACGAACACACAATTATTAGGGACAAAACCAGGTCTTTTATATACACACCAGAACAGAATGTGATAAGACAATGGATAACAATTGAAATTAGACTTTGGAGCACACTAACCAAAACACAGAGAGACAACCAATAAGATATCGGCACATCAGTTTGGTGGGGATAAGGGAGGAAGCGACCAATAGGAGAAGTGCCTACTTTCTCCGTGTTATTATATGGGCATCAGTAACAAACGGAGAGAAATAAGATCACTTTTTCTATAAGAAATTGCACACATCATATGTAACTAAGAAAAACAAAAAAACAAGAGAAGCCATCAAACTAACCCTCTCGCAAAACAAAGAAAACAAATGCAGCAGCAAGGATCAGTGCAGACTCCACATAACAACCCAAGTATCAGCAAATTCTATCACAAATGCCCCAATTACTTAACTCCTTGAAGACCAATGATTTACCCGGTACTGTGTGGACAAATGTCTCTACAGCACCGATGTACCTAGAGGACCAATGACATCTAGGGTTAAAATCAGCACTGTGGTGCAGTTTATTATGGGGATTGGGGTGAGGGGGGCGAGTCTGATGACTGGTCTCCCCTGTCTGCGGGAGCCAGAAGCTCTCAGCTTATAGATTCAGCTAAATGGTGTTTGGTGCAAGTACTAGTCCAGTTGGAATATCGAAACACTTCCAGTTTAAGTCAGACATCGCCCGCCTTCGTTGTCAAAGCTAATTCTACCACGCTCCCAGAGGGTGATCAGAGTGACAAGATGAGTAAGTTACTCTCTCTTATTGTCTGCTATACAGTGAAGATGAGCTGTTCACTTCACCATTATGGGGTAAATGCATCCTTTTCCAGACCCATTCACTTTCAGAGCATCCCACTAGTTTATCAACTTATCAGATGAGGCTACAAAAGACCATAAAAAGTACTGCAACACGTTTATCAAAGCATTTATCTGCGATGGGACTGATATATTGGCGGGTTCACTAGCTATTCATGTTCATAAACAAGTGCAACGCTATTGTTAAGAAAGGATTTGAATTGTGCATGACTGCGCACAGCATGACTTGCATTCTTCTTCTTTTATATAGATCAAGAAAATAAAATGCCTTAAGGAAATACGCTGATCATAATCTTTCTCCCCAGGATGACTTACAAAACTGTCAACATGATTCCCCCGTACAGATATAAGCATCGTGAACTCATCCTGTTAATTGTTTTTTACAACTTCAATGACAGGGGTAGCCGGCACAATCCTGGATGGGCACAATTCTGTCAGTTTATTACATTTCTCTAATAGCGTGTTGTGAAATCAGTACCACTGGCTAGTACCAAGTATTATTATTATTTTATTTTTTACATATACGCCTACATTTTGAGGTTCTTGAGATGGAGATTTGATATCAAACAAATTTCCTCAGCCTCTTGCAGGTCTATAGAAAGAGCCCCGTGTACGCTTGTACAAGAGAAAGAGAAAAAAAAAACAACAACAAACTAAAAATGATCAGTAAAGAAGAAGTGGTAGCAAGCAAACACCTACTACCTTAAAGGACTTGCAGCATACAAAGCATTCGGTGTTCTAGAATGTGGAAATAAATGGACATATAGTTGCAAATGTACTCTTTTCCTTAGGGTTTACACACAAAAACAACATTTCTAAGAGGCTATATCTGTATCTGGTAACATCCCCCGACTTGCAGTCTTGAACAAGTGACAGGACTGTCTGCTTCTACCCGCAACTGACCCTTCAGGCAGCTTTTTTATTTATTTTTAAATGTGTGCCTACGGGTCCCTGGAATGCAAATCCAGTATTGCCCAAAGTCCTGATATCCCAGGAGGAACTACAGTCAGTGTAGTTTGTGGGCTTGGGCAGATCGTACTCATCAATTCAACCAAAGCCAACACACAGGCAGGAGCCGAAGAGAAAATCTCTACGTGCCCTCTGGATACCAAAATGGGCTCATACAGTAAATAAAGGGGTCTTAATGACAAGATTGTTGCAGCGATCAGAAAGCAAACAATAGCATTCAAAAAAACATGCTAAAAGATTGCTTAGAAATTTCCCTTGATAGGAAGCACCATGGGATAAACAGGCTGCACTACCAGAACTTACATTATGCACAAGAACTAAGGGTATTCATTCACACACTCCCTACTCCACTCTTCTCAAAGGGCCCCATTCAGTACTGAAACCTGCCCAGCACAAAGCATTGTACTGGAAGCGGCGAGACTTTGACAGAGTTTATCCTCAACGTTCATGCTGTCAATGACGTGACACGGTATATCATACAAGAAACATTTGCATATACTATCCTTAAAACAAATGCAGACAATATGCAATTATGTGACAGTTTAATACATATATTAACAAGGCCATTTTCCAAGAATTTGTTATATCGCAAAAACCCAAAGGGTATGCTAATCATTAGAGACGTCGGTCAAAAAGATGCCCACAGCAAGAAGAAAAACATCCCTGACGTCAATGAAAGACAGATGCATTTCTTTCGTTTGAATATGTTTAATTAATCAAGCCACCAAATACTAGATATATGTCATATTATGACAGCATCAGTATTTTCGTGCGTTGGAAAATATATTTAACTAATTAAAATTCAAGCTGGTGACAAGATGCATCAAACTGCTATATGTAAAGGTATTTTTTATGGTGAATTTGAATTGCCAACAAGGAAAGCTAAACCCACTTAGCCATTGATAAAAGTGTTTATGCAACTGCTGCTTGTGCTGATTAGATCCCATATTAAGCTTATCTTTATATGCAGAAATTAATTAGATGCTTAATTACATCTAATAGCCTACAGTCCGTCCTTGGCGATCCACATTTCTTTACACAGTTAATTTCTGTAATTAAACTGTACGCCTTAAGTGCATGGCTGCAATAAATAAAATCTTTAGAAATAATTACACAAAAGCTTCTTTCATGAAAGAAAATGTTTTAGTTTAAATAAATACATAGTTTCTAATCTCCTAAAATAATGTGAAAGTTGATATTGAACATAACTTATATTTGAATATTGATAGTATATAATGTTGCTACTGAAACAATTAAGTAATTAAAAACTCTATAAACAACATAGAGGGAAAACAAGTCACATTTTCATACACTATCCAGACCCCCAAGGCACACATATGTGTGTGTGTGTGTAAGTATGTGAGTGTGGGTGTGGGTGTGTGTAAGTATGTGAGTGTGGGTGTGTGTAAGTATGTGAGTGTGGGTGTGTGTAAGTATGTGAGTGTGTGTGTAAGTATGTGAGTGCATGAGTGTGTGTAAGTATGTGAGTGTGGGCGTGTGTGTAAGTATTCGAGTGTGGGCGTGTGTGTGTTAGTATGTGAGTGTGGGTGTAAGTATGTGGGTGTTGGGGTGTGTGTGTGTTTGAGTGTGTGTGTGTGTGTGTGTGTGTAAGTATGTGAACAAAGCAAAATAAGATATTAAGATAATGTGTAAAAAGTACATATACAAAGTGCTTCCACGTTGTATCACTGTACATTTTAGAGATCAGAACCAAATATGTCTAACATTTCACTGGAGTTATTTTATCACATCTATTATTTTGGGAACTTGTCCTTCAGATTATTGGCACACAAAACATTTCTGGACAACATGAGAATAATGAAATATCCCTGCTGTAAATGCAGACAGGGATTCTGCAGAATATTGTACCCGTAAAAAGTAATGCGCGTCTTCTAATAATTCCCTCTGAATGGCAAGTATTGAGCATCTAATAATAAGCAAATAAGGCCTTTTCAAAAAAAGATTATTTTGAGTTTTTATTATTTTCTTCAAATATATGAGCTGTGTACAATTTGTAAATGTGTTAAAAATGTGTGTTTCCATTTCTGCCCACTTTTTATACTTTAGTACTTTTATGCAGATAGCTTCAAGAAGGCCCCATTTGCTATAAAGAAAAAAATATATATACCTTCCTAGAAAATAAACTAAATGTGGAAACACAAAATATGGTTGAATATGTACTGAAAACAATGATCTTAAGGGGTTAAATAGATATCCACAATATATTTTTTGTATACAGTAATCTTCTTTATCTAAATATTGAGTATTTCTCCTTGTTTTAACTTTAATACACTAATAAGATAAAATGTGCCATTCATTTACAGTCAACGTTGTAACCATTGTAACAAAAAAAACTCCTACCAATGGTATTTCAAGCTGATGTAAAGAAATATAAAGTGTAGTAAATAACGCTACAAACACAGCTTTGGAAAAGCTAATAAATTTGCAAAGATTCCTTAATTCTTTTAACTCGGCAAAGAAGACAACAAGAGAAAACCATAAAAGGCCACTTTGCGGCATTCAATGCAATTTCTGGTGGCATAAAAATACTTAAGTCCCAAGTGCTTGAACGTCAATAAAATAAAGCCTTTTTTTGTTTAGAACGTCTTCTGTAATGTTTCTTTAGTTGTCATTGAGTTCCAAGCAGTGGGGAAAAGACTTGAATATTTTTATACCACCAGAATATACAACAAATAAAGCAAAAGGTCTTTTTAAAAGTTTGCAATTCCCCAAAATTGTCAAGTTCCGTTAAGAACACTGAGCGATTAACATTCGGCAATTATTATTTTAATTGGCGTCATTTAAAACACAAAAAGTTAAAACTGCTGCTTGGAAGGAAGAAATGCAGTTGCAAACCTTGGTGAAACTTTTGACAGTGATTTAATGAGCACAAGCTCTCTGCCGCTGAAATACATTCATTATGCGATCTGTCATGAACAATGCCGACAACACGATACAGCATTTAGCCAATTAAACAAATTACTAATAGTATCATTTTGTCATCCACCTCGTTATGCCTATGTAAGTGAAGGTGGAAGTAATGTCTGATTCATATTAGCAGCAGAAGCCATTTCTCAACACGGTAAAGTTACACCATTATTAAGTAAGTTAGTTGCTAAAGAACGCAGCCTGACACGGGCTGCATCTTCATATGTTCCAAGCAGAAAGTATAATTATATGTACTTGTCATGTAGATTGTTTGACTATGTAGGAGTCGTAACAATCCGGCTGCACATCCAACACGGTTCTCCAGCGATCTATTGCATAATATCTGCTCTTAAATAGTCTGGTGAAAAGACTGTGGAACATTCCCTTTCCCGATGATGTGTTTGAAGAACATTTTGATTAAAAGTCTGATTATGGACTGCTTTGCAGAAATAAAGCAACGAACCACAGATGAGCCCAGCTCGTGAACGGGCTTAATTCTGCTTTGTTTAGTCAAACCTTTACCCTATAATATTCTGTTGGTATAAATCATCTATTGCCTAAAGCATCACGCGGACAACGGCATTTATCAATTAGCTACAAGAAAATGGGATCTCCCCAACAAGGGGCTCAAAGAATGAAAAAGTGGGATTTGGGAGCAGGCACATTATTTTGCAACCGGCAAGGCATAGATGCAGAAGCATAACACATATTTGCAGTAAATAAAATAAAAAATTAAATATAAATTTTTAATAAAATAAATTTAGATTTCATCTGTGTAGGAACACTTCTGGAGGCACCAGTTTATATCTAGTTTTATACATTGGCAGGACGGTAAAAGGAGGCAATGCTATCAAAAGCTGAGGAAAGTGTTTAATTAGAGGATGCTATGGTTTCTGGACAAGAGGGGGATACGCTTGAAATATTTTACTTACTTGAAGCCACTGCACTAAAAAGTTTGGGCTGGAAGTAGTTTATTTAGTAATGAATGGAAATATTTTCACGCATTGGCTTACCCAAACATTGCGAGGGGCCGACCCCTTCAGTTGTATGCACGAGTTTGGGCACCGTTGGCCAAGTAACATTTTGCTGACTTTGCGAACAAACTTGATTTGTCTGCAAATTTTAATGCAGTTACTAGTGCTGAATTAAGAGATTTAAAAGAAAAAAAACCTGCACAGATAAATCAAACTCACTGTGCCCTATATAGATTACACCTAGAAAAAGTCAAACACATTGGGCACATTTATCATCGTTAAACGTACTTACGACTAACATAATGCTAGCTCCACAAAGAATAAATGAAAGCTTCAGAAGGGCAATTACTCCGTATTTAAATGTACCTACCACCAAGTCCTGGTCTTGCAGCAAAGTCAGGATTGCTTCATATAACGAGGGTCTCAGATCAGACTTGAATTTTACCGAAACCCATTGACCAATCAGCCAAATTACCCGGCGCCGTAACAGTTTATACCTTCGGGGAACAAAATGCAGCAAGGCATAAACATTTATTTAATTTTACACACACGGAAACGAGCGAGACTTTATCTAGCAGTAATTCAGCGATTAATTCAATTCCTATTCCCAAAGCTCTCACGTTATTTTAAATGTAATTTCTTTTCTGGTTCCCGGTGGGTACCCAACATCCACCTTGCAAAGGAAGAACTCCGTTTACTATTTAAAAGATTACTTGACATTTATGATTTTGTCACTGTATGCTTATCTAACAATTAATACGTTCATAAATTGGTTAATTAAAAATGTCACATTTATATTCATCAGTGGAAATATCCATCTTAATTACTAATAGTACCTCATGGCTTCATACTTCTAAATGAAGCTTGAATATATTTAACGTGTGTTATTTTCTGCTTGTAGTCTTTGTGGGGTCCCAATTATTTGTATAGAAAGCCGACATACTCCATGGGAAAAAAAGAATGGCCTTGTACAAGCGCCATACCTACAACAAAAAGGGGCTAAGGGCCTCATTAAATATTTTCTCTTGATTGGGGTAATGGACAAACTCCAAGAATGCCTCCTATTTTCCAATTTATAATATTGCCTAAAAACGTATAGATGGATACCAAGTACAGGGAAAAGAAAAAAATGTCGGTGCATAAGCTAGTCTCAGGCTCAAATAATGCAAATGTGTAATATGAGGCCTACCAAACAGGTGTAAGCATGCTGCAAATACAGTGTATTGGCTGTACAATGTATACAAGCATAGCTTAATTATGCTTTGGCCAATTCATATAACCAAAACCTCTCATTTATATTATGTTTACATATTTGTTGCCAACTTTATTAGGGTGAGAAGCGCAGACAGTTTTTGTTTTTTGTATAGATACCAAGTACGCATAATTCTAAGGAACTTTACCTATCGTGGCGGATTTGTAGTTCTCCAAGCAGTTGTCTTTGAAACCACCCATCAAAGTCAATGCTATCAAATAACTCGTAGGCAGCCAGGCCAACGGCATTGTAAACTAATGGAAATAAATATAAAAGTATTTCAAATATCACCCTAAACAACATACTGAACAACACAGCCTTAGAAAGAATCGTCAGCATAAAAAAATAACGTACGGCCAATTATTATTAGTCAAGGTAAATCAAAACATAAGATGTCAACAGAAAGAAATTTTGGGGCTAATATCCCCCACAAAGCAAAATTCTTGAGTTTTTCTTTATCCCATTATTTTAAACTCCTTATTCCCTTCTGTACTATTTAAGTTTAATGTTCCTTCATGGTGCTTACCAGTTTCTTTTATTAGCAAAGCATTCAGGTCTTCTACATGCGTTGGACCTAAATATTAAGAGAAAAAAACAAATAAACAGTGAAACCCAGGTCTATAATGCAGGGGAATAAGTATTCATTTGGACTTAGCCCTGCAAGAAAAATGCATAAATTATAATGCTTTCTCTGCACGGCGAAGCACGTAATATCAATTATACTATTAGGTTGATGGCTGGAGTGAAAAACAAAATTCCTTACAACTGCAAAATAGCAGACTGAAAGAGCGACACAAATCCATAAATTACAGGGGCTTTTGTGGCAACATTTCACTATTAAACAGCCTGTGAAAGGCCTACGATTTAAACAGCCTCACACGATCATATCCTCACACAGCGGAGTGATACTTTTTGGGGGCAACAACAAATTCAGGGGACTCGTAAAGCTCTCCCAAGGACTGGCCTTCCATACTGCCCACTATGTGTTACAGGGAGGCAAGGAGTTCGGTCTGATATCAGTTATATGCCGATAAGTGGTTATTATTTAACCGGTCATCACTGAAAAGAGTAGTTTAGGAGGAATGTGTGTGGAAAACATGGTAATCAGACACAAAAAGGTAGCAGAAAATGGTCTGCTAATTACAGACCAGTAAGTGTTGTTGGAAGCCATGTTAAAATTACATTGTTAAATATTTGAATCTAAAAAGCTTTTACTAGAAAACTAACCATTACTTAGAATTTTTAAGGTTTGTGATTTCATTGGCTGTATCAAATATGGGGCACTCCTTAAATCTTTTTGCATAAGGCCATAAGAACTTGGAGACACATTTTTAATAAATTGACTACTGCTGTTGTAAAATGATATACGAGGACAAAAAGAGGGAGACAAAATATGCCTAATGAGTAAAAAAACAGCAAAATATAAACAGTAACTAAACAGCACTAAATATTTATAACCTTTCGCTGCAGGTGAAGGGCTTATGAATGGCACCTACATATTCCATGACCGATACACTGCTAACGTTTTACAAGCAACGCAGTTATAAAGAGGACAAATAATTTATGAACTAACCTTGAAGCTTGTCAACCATGTCTAAGAGCACCGGAGTTAGTGTCTGGCTGTATTCGTGGAAAATGTCAATGAACAGAACTTCAGAACACGGCTGTTTAAAAAGAGTAAAAATAGATATAAGGCAGGCAAAAGTGATTTTTATACTAGTCATTTTCTTGCCGCTGCCATTATTTTATGCAATGCATCTAAACATTTTATTATAGGCAGTGAAGAGGGTAGAGAAATGCGAGTTTAACAAACAAAACACTTTAATTATGGGGAGTGTTTACCACCCATTGCTATGTACTAAAGCAGCTCCGAGTTCCTGTTAAATAGGAGGAAAATCAGACTGCCGACACCGCAGCCCAAGGTAGTCACAGATTAACGCACATTAGCCATGAATAATCTGTATGAATACGGTATACAGACAGGGCATACTATAAGTATACCATACGTTCAAAATAATGCCATTATACAGTATGAATGACTACAAGTCGATTACTTAATATTAAATATAACAATAAATAACTAAATGCCAATAAGGAGGAACACATTTAGGAAAATGATGAATGCGTGGAAGGGAATAATTAACGTATTAAAAGGAAGTCACTCTGTTTCTTTAGTAATTCCCGAAATATGAATAATAAAGAAGACTGAGTTTCAGTGAGAAATGCTGCATTTAGGTCGATGGCATCAGGCCACAGAGGATGATTTCTATCCATCCTTGCGCAATCTGGGTTTTTGGTCAGAACTGAACCCAATGCCGCCCCCATTATGCAAATGTTCCCCAAATTTAAACTATTCATTGTTACAATAGCAACGACTGGGGTCAAGTCACACCACACTAGTCTCATATGTGGGTTGATGACTCCAAACATTCTGGATCTGAGGGGCATATATACCACTGGCCCAAACTTCCATCCAAAGAAAACCCTTGATGGGCTGGCAGCTTTCTAAGTGGCCTGACCCTGAATCACCTAAACCTGTAGCAGGGGATACTTTCAGACTTAAATCCTTTAGAAGAAGTGCAAAAAGTTTCAACGAGTGACCCTAACCATTTGGTCATAAAAATATAAATGAAGCTTCACGCTGTCCATATGATGAATGGTGAAAGCAGAGACATTATGAGATTTACACAAAGACGATCAGAGAAATAAGTAGGGAGATGATGAAGGGGATGAAGAGTGTTGGAGTAAAGCAAAACATGAGAACTTGTGACATAAAATGAGTGATATTGTCATTGAGAAATGTAGGAAACATGGCAAAAAAAAGTGGAAAAAGAAGGACTTTGAGACAATTATGTTAAAGGATAATACCCCAGTAATTACCACGACATGCGTGGGCCTCTAAAATGCAGCTTCTTTATGAAGTACTTCTCAACATGTGGGCATACAAGTTGTATATTATACTTATCTGAACAGTTGGAGTGGAAATGTCATACTGTAATTAGGAGTCGCAAGATTAAATCCAGAAATCCATATTAACAAACTAAAGATTATATAGTTGGAAGGTCATGTTATTGGCAGAAATACAAGGACTATGAAAATCTGACATTCTAAAGGAATCCGTTAAGGAACATCTCACATATGTTTTTTTTCTTTCAGACGCCTCAGCAACAATGATACCTATCTCACGACTTCAAAGGGAGGGCAACACTGAATAATCATTTAGAAAACATACCCTTAGACTGAATTTCCAAGAGTCACCTCCGATTTCTTCCACAGCTAAAAAGAAAAGGAAACATCCATGTGTTATCCATTTAGTTCATCTAATACAAAAGAATAAAAAAAAGGTTCCTCATACAAAGAAAAATCCCAGGTTTAAGATAAACTACAAAAGAAGGCCGCCTGACCAGTTTCCATTTCCAACAATAAATGAAGAGTAAATGTAGGAGCCTTGCCACAAAAAATACAAACTCCTGCAGACATATTTAGTGTAACTGAACGTAAAGAGTATAGGAGCGGTGCCAAGTGTCATTCATTAAATCATTAATCTTGTACACAATGATGTCCCATGTATTCTCCCCATACTCTGGAGTGTGTATGGCCTTCTAATCATAACCAGAAATCCCTGTCACTGTAAATAGAATATGGGGTTTTGTGGTGGTTGGTGATGAAACAGAGCACAGAGTTAGTGATCAAAAAAGTTTGCAAATAGAGTAAAAATACAAGAAAATCATAAAAACTCAAGCCAATACATGGGGAAGGTTTAACCCTCTGCATAGCAAAGCAGATAGGGAATTCACACATTTCAAAGACCCTTTGCAGTTACACATTTATCTTGTAAAGCAGCTTTTATATAGCATACTTTGCAGTTGGTGTGCTCTAGAACCTGTTGGACAATAAGTGAGCGTGTGAAACCCTACTGGTTGTTTCCATCCTTACATTTGCCGCTCACTGCTGGCAAGCAATTTATTTTTGCCCCCGAACAAGCAGAAAAATAATCTTCTAGATCAAGGGTGTCCAACCTGCTGCCCTCCAGCTGCTGCAGGACTACATCTTATTTTATTTTAGGTAACAGATTACCATTTCACTTTTCTGTATCAACCTCTAATAGATGCATATACAAAACATGCAGATCTCAAGCTGACCCCATGCATTGCAAGCATTAACATATGTAAAGAATCTAGTTGACAGCTACATAAAATTATTTTTAAATGCTCCATACCAAAGCCTTCAGGATCCTCTTCCCACATCGCAAGTTCTTCCTCACTCAGAAGGAAATAATGAGTGACTAGTCTCCTGCAGATCTCGGTTAGCGTTGGGTAGGTGAAGAAGGCCGTTTTTATTTGGTGTGCATTCATGGTTTCTGGTTTACTCTCTAAAAGAGAACGTACTTATTAGTGTAGGCTATTAAAACAATAATTCTGATAAAGTCCATGCACCATTTAACTGCATAAAGTTAATTCCCACACATAAAACAGGTTATTGGGAAGCCTGTATTGTATTGGTGTGATACTTTGTGAGTTATTTAAAGGCTGGCATGCTTTCATTTTCCCATTCACATATAAAGCTGACCTATATAACAATGCACGTTATGTATAAAAAGTAATCACATCTGCATAGCCAACAATGCATTAGTTGCAATGGTGGCAAGACCTGTTTTCAGATTTTGTGCCAGAGGTAGTTTTATACATAATCCCTGAAGTATCTAGCATTATAGATGGGCTGGTAATACACGAGAATACGGAAACTGTGTCAATTTATTTCTACCTGCCCACCATGTCCCTTTAAGGTGATTAAAATTATGAATTCTGTGTAAGGGGTTGCTAAGGTAACAAAAAAAGAAAATTACATTTAAACCAATTTAAAAAAGAAAAATAGGTAGCTGTAAATAAGAATGTTAAATTCATAATATGACAAATTAAAGCAGATACAAGGACTACCATGTTAAGTCATTCCTGACAAATTGAAGAACAAGATGTACCTTCAATGTTTTTGGATGGCTTGAACGAATCATTCTTAACAATCATCTTAATGAGCCTCATGCACTGAACTATAAACCGTTCAAACACAATTCCATCGCCAGCCTCTGTGAAAACATAGCTCACTGCAAACTCCAAGGATGTCTGGATCAGGGGGATGAATGAGAATGGGTGCTGATCCAGAAAATCTAAGAGCTACACAGAAGGAGAAAAAATAAAAATATATCTATGTATTTTGGAATGACTGCTTTCAGAATCAAACTAATCCAGTAAAGAAAATTCAGAAAATCAAACATGTTGCAAACCAACAAGAGCCCAGCATGAAATGTTCTGTACAAAAAAGCTAATTGACAGGTGCAATGTATTCGTTAAGTATAGAACTTTAATGAGATTTGCTAATTTTGTTAATTTGTACGAATGTCCAAAAACAAGGAGGGAAGACAGGAGACGCAAAGGAGCAGAGACGGGGCATGAAGCTGAACTGCAAAAAAGGAGACGGGAATGAAGAAGCGGTTGGGGAAGGTAGGGAGATATATAGTAAGTGTGAGAGAGTGAATGAGGGTAATTGACAACTAATTTTGTTTCCGAATTTAAAAAAAACAAAAAAACCCGACACAAATTGCATCAGAACCGGAGACTAGTTGCTGTCTGAAAACAAATGGGCCAAAAGCTACAAAAAAGGTTTTTACTGGAAAAATACTATATACGGTAGACACTTCAGACAAACCTCAACTCTATATACCGTATTTGCTCGATTATAAGACGAGGTTTTTTTCAGAGCAAATGCTCTGAAAAATACCCCTCGTCTTCTAATCGGGGTCGTCTTCTAATCAGACCTCAAATAGAGGTCTGATTAGGAGACTAAGATCCAGATCCCCCGCACCGCTGCAGGGGACCTGGATCCTCCTGTCTCACCCCCCCCCCATCATACACACACTTACCGGTGCTTCCTGCTGTATTGCCGGGGCAGCGGGTTGACGTCTACGCGATCCGCGTAGACAACGTCCGCTGCAGCCGGAAGGAGGTGTGGCTAGCAGCGGGGGTTGTCTGCGTCCGTCGCGTAGACCTTCCCCGACTGTCAGAGACCAGAGTTCCCCGCACCGGTGCGGGGAACTCTGATCTCTGACAGCCGGGGAAAGTATACGCAACGGACGCATACAAACCCCCGCTGCCAACTCCACCTCCTTGCGGCTGCAGCGGAAGGCGACGTCAACCCGCTGCCCCGGCTGGAAGCACCGGTAAGAGAGGGCTGAGAGGGGAGAGAGGGGGGTGAGAGGGGGGTGAGAGAGGGGGAAGGGGGGGGGAGAGAGTGTGTGTGTGTGTGTGTGTGTGTTAGTTAAATGGGGGTATAGGGTGTGTGTGTGTGTTAAATGGGGGCATAGGGCATTTCTGGAGTGGCGTTAAGGGGGCATTTAATAGAGCACTCTGCCTCCTGAAATGCCTTATACCTCCCTATATGCCATTCTGCCCCATAATATGCCTTTTAACCCCCTAAATGCCAGAGTGGCATATAGGGGTATAAGGCATTTCTGGAGGCAGAGTGCTCTATACAATGCCTTTTAACTCCCTTAATGCCACTCTGCCTCCTGAAATGCCTTATACCTCCCTAAATGCCACTCTGCCCCATAATATGCATTTTAACCCCCTAAATGCCAGAATGGGATATAGGGGTATAAGGCATTTCTGGAGGCAGAGTGGCACATAGGGGGTCAAAAGGCATACCATGGGGCACAGTGGCATATAGAGGGTTAAAAGGCATATCATGGGCCACAGTGCCATATTGGGGTGGCAAGCCTGGGGGCAGATGTGCGTAACTGGGGGACAGGTTGGAAAATACAAGAAATAAAAACAAAATAATATTTTTCTCAATCATAGCTTTTATTAAAAAAAATAGTTTACATGAACTAACATTTACTGGTAAAACTTTTTTCCTTTGGGGTCGTCTTATATTCAGGCTTTTTCTTTTTTTCCTAAGTTAATATTCAGATTTTGGGGGGTCGTCTTATAATCAGGGTCGTCTTATAATCGAGCAAATACGGTATTAGAATTCAGCCGCTCTCTCTCATTCTCGGACATGGCCTCAGCATGTAAGGGTACACTTAAAGACCAATTACTTAAATATACATTTTTCTTTAGTGGGGCGGAAAACTGTCCTAAATGTAACATCACAGTTCCCAAAGCTATCCTAAAACCCTGTCCTAATGCTGAGCCTTCTCTCATACTATATCAGCTGGAACCAAGGCGGTGGGAGAAATTTCTGCAAATCACATCAAGATGTAAGTGTACCATTAATATATAAATTACACTGTCAATGATAAAGTGTATAGTTATTTTTAATAGTAGTAATAATAATTTATTTTTTAACGGACGTGAACGAAGCTGATAAATGCCAAATCCAGCTGTCCAGTCAGAACACTCACGGAAAATGGAATGGGAGAAGAAAAAAAACAACTTGGTTGAGTGTATATATTATATACACACATATATGTATACACGCACACATATGTATATATTTATATATACACACACACATGCATATATACACATATACATACACACAGTCTATACTACTAGCAAACCAGCTCAAGTTTGAACCGCAACAATATTTATAACTATAGCCCCAAAGAAAGAGAAGCACGGTTAACAACTCAAATAGATCCCACTCGGGAGAATCTCATTGGGGTTTAGGTCACGTATGACATTACTGAGGAAATATCTGAGCTTTAACACTGATCTGAAATTCCAGGAAAATCCTCTCTGATAAGAGAACCATCAGGAGATTCATCAGAATTGTACTGAGAATGGAATAAAAGTCTTACCACTTTAGTAAATAATATAATAACTTTCTCCAGTCTCTCTCTGCATACATTCTCTGCTCCAATGCTTCTACCTATATTTAAATATAAAAAACGTCAGATATTTAGTGACATTTGAACAAGAATGGGTCCACGGTGTGAAGCATTTCATTGATAAAGCTTTAAACCCTTAATGGGTCTAGTTATATCTGTGATGGTGCAACTGGGCATGAAGAACAGGCACCAGGTAGTAGCAGGTATCCAATAGTCCCCAATTACCTGTAGAATTAAAACTCCAATCACTGGATTTCTAATCTACTCGCTTTATATAATGTGATGACTGCAAAAACTCCTTTCCAAAAACTCAACGTCTGTAAGTACACGCTTTCAGATTAATATCACAATTTCACAGAGGCTCAAGAGTAATTTAAAGAAAAGACCATTGTGAAGACAGTCTATAATGAATGCACATCATACAAATCTCCCTGATCTAAATGGGGAAAAATACTCCGTTTAGAGAAATGATACAGATGCAACAATCATAGGTCCTCAAAACCAGAGAGATGAGTTACATACTTACGGCATTCTAAAAATTGCTTTAATCTGACGAATACTGCATGCAGAAATCCCTGAAAAAAATAAACAAATTGCTTATTATTATGATTACATATATAATTATATATATATATATATATATATATATTTATATTATACATATACTTTTCATTAAGGAACATTACCTAGGTGACAAGAGGGACATTATGTGAAGTTAATTCAACAAGAAGTATTTTTCCTAGACTTTTTTCAATTTCAAAATCTCAATGGGATGGGCATTTCAAAGGCACGGAGTCTGAATGGCCATCTGATGGCCGCTATAACAGATCTACAGAGGAATTCAAGCCATGCTCTATATAATCCACCATCACAAAACCATCTGAACATTAAATCATGAGTATACAATGTAAGTTTGGCTTCAAAAAAGCACAAAAGCCGAAATAACATTCAAGGAAGACGTTTAAAACTATTATTGTAATTTGTAACATTATAGATAAAGCAGGAAAGCAGTATGACCCATAAAAGGCATACAGTGTGGCTTAACAGAAGAATAACCAAACATATATTAAACGATATTCAGTCAGTCTCTGACCGTACTACAACCAGTGGCAGGCTGTGGCAGAGCCGGCATTGTCTACTGAAGTTATTGTTTGTAGTTCTCCTTCCAAAGGCTGAACAGTCTGAAACTATGAACAATCAGCAATTTACAGATAGGGGAAAACTTCTGAGTATAATGAAGAAGGTTGAATGGACCCAGCCGCTATCATATGCACTTTAATGCGGAATCTCGTCCTATGTAATCATCCCTCCTTTCCACACTAAAGCCTGAATGCCTTGCATAGAGAAGCGTTTGGATAAACTTGATATACTCTCCTCCAGTCCGTTCTAACATTGGCTTGCCAAACACTGCGGGTGGGGGGCTGTTCAGACCTGTGTGCAGTCCCTCTGATTGATTTTAATGGGAGCACATTCATACCACTGATTGGCTGTTTATGGTGTGTTTATAATAATTTTGCAGCTGTACCTATACACGCTATCACATGGGTTTATTAAGTGTTGAGAACGGTAGAATATAAGATTTTGGGGAAAAGATAACATAACACTCAGGAGCTTAGAAAGCATCCAGATTCTGCTTCTGGGTAACTCGAATTAAAAGAAGACGGAGAACTTTGAGGAGGAAATGTAAGAGTTTGCTGGCTTTCTGGTATATACAAGACACTCACCCTGGGGAAGCTATCCAATGCAGAATGATGAACAAAACTGGGAGCTCAATTGTGAGACTTGGGGAAAAAAATTACATCCACAATATGGAATCTATCTAGTCACTTTTGCTGTTTTGTATTAATTAAATCTCTCACCTTTCATTTGAAAGAAAGAAAAAAAAGTAGTAGTAACAGTAAGTATTGATTTTTTTTTAGCGTGTGATTTTAAATTATTCGACTGACTGTAACAGCACTACGAAATCTGTTAGCACTACATAATGTAATGTTATATTTACATTTTACATATACACAAATACACAAAGTAGGATACCCGTCATAGCCATCAATACCATGTTATAACATGTTGATTGCTATAGATACATCATTATAATCAGTATGCATATAACTTGCAATAAACATTTCATTCATACACATAATTATTATTGATTTATATGGTAATGCGCGTGTACAATGTATTTTGCCAATACATCTGATTATTAAATACAACATGATATAGCTAATCACACACATAATACTTTGAATTTGTATGTAAAATGTATGATTATATAATACCATTATTACACAAGTGAATTAAATGGAACGCGGTTATTAAAATATTAGAAAGTCCCCTAAAACTGTAACGGATATGAATTGCCGCTCTGAATGGTTGCCAAGGGACACAACCTCCATATCAGCAGACAGTAAGACACTGACACTTGCTTTATAGAGGTCAGATAGTTAATCTAACACTGAATGATCTTCACAGGCGAAATCTGCTGGGAGCCAGATGGAGGTGCGCACACGTATAATGTACAAATGGAAATGGAAGAACGCTCAGGGGGAAAACGCTGCACACATTACCTGACATCCTCCACACCAATGAGGATACCAGAATTAGTCTTTAATGGAAACTAATAAGATAATGTTGAATGCTAAACACACAACAAAGAAGAGTTCTATTTCTTCTGTAAGTATTAAAGTGAATCACAATACTAATAACAGGCCCCCATCAATTCATATTACGAAAGGAAAAAAAAGTATTTTTTGAATGTGTCTAGCATGCTTGTTGGCTTACCATAACTTCAGCATTATGTAGCGGTTCTAAGAAACCATGTACTGTGAGCTTCCGTAGAACTGAAAAATAAAAAACATGGAGGTTGAGACTTTCCAGATACAGCAAAATTGCTTCAACTTAATATGGACATCATCATACAAAAGCATACCGCTTTGTTTCTTCTTTATACACATGGACAATCAACTTGGACAAGCAAAATTATATCAACAGAATGGCTGGAATACCAGATGACGTCCTCTGCAAACATGGAATTCTTAAGAGTCCCACAACATACTCTTTATTCTACAATGCAGAACTTTTCATTATGGCTACAGAAGGTCTCATACTGGCAAGCACTCATACATGAGCGAATTACTCCATGTTATGTAAAACAGCCACAGCTCCAAGTATTGTTTGTTTTGTTGCCTTTTTTTGTGTTCTCAACATATTTAAAAAAATGGCTTCTAAGAGTGTTTTGTGTTAATTATCCCTGGCTATTATGTATTGCTATTTACAAATAGGAACCAGATTTCAGTGGCATGAATTGACAATTAGTTGAATGCCCGGTAAAAGACATGGCGAATACGGCTGTTCAAATGCGTTACCGGACTACGCCCATTGATGGGGCAAATAGACCCATACACTAGACATGTGCACCAAGGCACCCGTTCACATTAGATTTTGGATTGTGCTGCCCTTTTGATCTAAGAAAAATAAAGCCAAATCAAAACAGCAAGAAAAAGTTAATTTAACGATTACATTCTATTGCAAGCAACTAAGCTTTTTATTAAAGAAAACCTTTGCCTTTTAATCCTCACTTTATAATAAAACATTATCAGACTGAATAATATATTATGGACATAAAACAATGTTGATAGGCCAATTAAAATTTCCATTATAATTAAATCTTACAGAGATAAGTGTGTTCTTTTTTATATGTCTTCTTAACAAAAGAAAATAAAAGGTTATCTCTTGTTTTGACCCATTTTGATCTTGTACAACTCACTTCAAATTGATTTTACTGGAATGACAAACCAAATTATCATAACACAACAGTAGTATGTTTTAAGTTCAACACAACAGCGGCTGACATGCATTGACATTCCAAGAAGGCATCTTTCTTTGTTTACAACGTGCAGAGAACATTCGCTAATGAGGTTATTCCTGGATATCCCTTCATCCTCCAAAGAATTTTTAAAACCAAAAACAAGCCAAATAAACAATCCAGGTATAACCTGTTGTTCTTTGCTCTTTCCTTGTGTAATTTAGAAGAGGATCTGACAACACATTTTGTCTTGAAGTCCTGATAGTTCATCGGTTACCGCAATTATTGTAATTGTTACAGCACATTTTCCCGGATACGTGATCGACTTATTCTCAGCTCCCATGCTGAGCCGCTAAGTGTCCTTAGTGGGTAAATGATTCAGATCCTTGCGGCTCTTTTGACGAGCTCACAGAATAGCTCAGCTAAGTTCTGCATTTTGTTCTGTTCTTACGAGCAAACCGAAGTGAAGCGTACGGTGCCGTTAATAATGTGTAATGCTCAATAAATTATGTGTGACGTTTGTGATTGGGGGGGGGGGGAAGGAAAACTAGTCTAAATAAAAAAATATATATCTTCCACCTCCAAAAGCAAAATCAGTAGTTCTTTGAATAAAGAGTTGGATTGCGGACAGGACATAGACAGTACCAATAGGAACCATTAACTATTTTACACCTTGCATAATCTATGTAGTTTGTCTTACATTTAAAAGGATGTAACCATATGCCCACTTTTTCCTACCGTATGTAAGAGGCAGAACGTACACCTCAAACTCTCCAAGTCTATTTTCATGCAGAAACCTATATAGTAGCCCATATTCTATAGACCTCAATCATTTTAGACCTCAATCCCTTTGGCCATCTCTACTGAATAAGCATACTTAAGTACACTTCCTGCACACGCTCCATCACCTTGAAAGAGTGCTGGTAGCCGATAACAGCTTTTAGCTAGAATGCACGCTAACTGGTTGCTATTACTGCCACTTACATCAGAATATTCTATTCCAATATATCAAGACTACACCCTGTAAAGACAACATGTATTTTATTTGACTATACAGAGTGTTCCTTTATGTATAACAGCCTTCCAGCAGAAGTGGCAGCAGTTAATACAGTGAGGGTATATAAATATGCATGGAAAAGGCACAAGGCTATTATTAGACAAGGCCAAGAAACAAGTAGGCCCCCTACTAGTTGGGGCAGACTAGATGGCCCCAATCCGTCCTACACTCCATGTACCTTTTAATGATAGTAATGTTCTTTCAAGTGAATTGACAGCTGCCGGTTCATCCCCTTTGCAGACCTGTTCTAGGAAGGTGTCCGTGTGGTGATTCCACAGGCAGCAGGCAAAACTGTAGATTTCTGAGGATAGCTACAGTGAAAAAGAAGAAAAAGGGGGAAAAAAAAAGCAGAGACATTAGTGTGATAGTAATCTACAAACTAGAAATGGAACACAACGCAGAGTGCAGCTTAGAGTATAAGGTACCACCCGACTCAATCAAAGGGAAATTGGTTTTCAGCATTCTGCCATCTTAGATTTGGAACAAAATAAATCGAAAGGAACCTCTTGGATTCCTAAACGACTGACGAATATACGATTAAAAGGCTTCAACGAGATTAACCTTAAAAATCACCTTTAAACCTCCACCGGGACTGTAAAATTCTACCCAAAAGAAGCAGTACCATCCATAGACATTGGTAAAGGATGACCGATGACTGCGTGAGCTTTTCATATTACGGAAATGTGCAACCCTGTCTAAACGAATAATTAAGGAGTGTAAGGAAACATATTTAGAGCTTAAAAACATGAGTAGATCTGTTGAAATGAAAAAAAACTCTAAAAAGCATGTATCACTGCTAGCAAAATAACTTGCATTTACGGCGGGGAAAACCTGGCCCTCCGGCTGACGTGCACAAAGCCTCCCATGAATTTTAGCAGCAGAGATCGGCTAACTTTGAATTAAATGGAGCTGCACAGAGACAAACTACACGAATCTGTATTTTGTTCTGTCTGCAGTAAATAAAATAAGATTTGTCTGGCGGACAGAAGCTCAGAATACGTGGCCACTATTAACATGGGAGCCGTTGTGAAAAACACAAACACTCTCTCTCACAGATATTAGCATAACTTAGTTCATTGAAGCTACTTATAACCTGGGATTTTTGTATATTAATAACAGTTTTGAATATATATACAGTTTAAAAGTTCACTACATGGGAGCAGAGACCGGCAGCAGCCTGTGGCAGAGCTCGCATTATTTAATAATTTTCCTACACGGAAGTTCTCTCCCTTCTAAGCGTTACGACCCTTCAAACCGGGCAACTTCGCAAGAGGGGATAGATAGAACTTTTCCCATAAGTGGGGTTTTAATACATTTATGATGCCTATTTTACTACGTGAACACGTTTACATTGCATTTAGTAGTATTCGGGAAAACCGACAGATCCACGCTAAATTTAGGAGACAAAAATCACCTCTCCGTAATTCCATGATCCTATCGTTACCATAGCCTTTTATATAATCCGAGAGTATCCATATTATCCATCATAAGCACTTACAAACTGTCGTTTCATGACTGCGAATCTCATTACGTATTTAAAGGAGCATTTATCTTCCGACAATACATCTGGGTGACAACTTACAGTAGGCATCAGAAGCCGCGTTCATCACTAGACATTAACTCCCTCTTAAGCCAACTAATTATTATTGAATATCTTCATCAACATAATAAGCGAAATCATGTCCATATTAACAGCAGTCATGAATAAAAATATTGGTTTTAAATCATTTTTAATTAACAAATCTAAATCAATGTTAGGCTAACGGAAATATATGGTCTAAAATAAACACCGATGCGCGAAACAAAAAAACGAAGATATGGATAAATCAGTGAATCTGGAACAGAAGTGAATATATTTGGAAAAGCTGATCCGCATGCTTTGAGGGTACGCCAGGTGGAAGCACTGAATCCAGTTGAGCGCAATCCATGCCAAGGCAAGCATGTTGGACTCCATTTATCACGGCATCTGATTCCAGAGCGCCAACACATTCTAGCGTCTGATTCGTCTTCTTTTTACACAAATTACACATATTTTCCAATTGAAGAGAAAGGAGGAAAAAAAAAAACCCAAGATACATTGACAGCTGCATCCCTAAGACAATTTACAGGCATTTGCTTGTTTGGAACATTTCCTGTTAATATACAGTTAGTTGTGATCACTGCATGTACCAGTAATACAAGCCACACTATCCAGGCCAACAATTCTTTAATCACATTAACAGGCAGGAAACTGTGTTTTCTAATACTTTGATAGAAGAATGAGTTACACATCAACTCGCTATCTTAGGAAAATTCTCATCTAAACTCAAACCGTGTGGGTGGCTGCATTCTCAGCTTGTCTCTTCCTTTAATTTAAAGAGCACACGGGATAAAGACTCTTCAATCATGTAAAAGACAACCTTGTTCAGCTTAAGACTTTGTTGTTTTTTTCTCCCCCATAGCTGGTTCCCAAGCGACTTTGAAATTATAGCTTAAAGAGGTGAAAGAAAGTAAGAAAACATATTTAAAGCACAATCAAGTAAATTACAAAACCAACGTAACCAATGTATGGTCCTGTTATCCCGGCCACAGTCATAGAAAATGTAGATTCCAGTTTATTTTCTGTAAAATAACATTTTGTATTCATAATACAAATTCAGCTCAGGTGAGATTTCGGACCATGTGGAAAACATTTAAATCTGGTAAGGTGCAACTAACAATAACTGCACAACGCACAACAACCAGAATTACTTTAAATAAATTAGTACACTATTTTAGAAACTCAAAACTGCATTTTTTCTAGATGTATTTTCTGGTTGCCATTGTATTTAGGTTTCTTCCATTTCATTAATTTACAAACTTCATAAAAAGGTCAAAAGGCAAACCCTGTTAACATGTATGTTAAAACCCATCGGGCCTATTTAATTATTTTCATGAGTGGAACAAATTTCAAAATGGAGAGATCTTAAGACCCGGGTCACTGTGCTTTCATAAACATAAAATAATTCACACAAAAATCTTCAATAAAAAAAAATGTTCTGCACTATATACTTTAAAGTATTTTACGCGGGGCAACATGAAAGCTCCAACAATGTATATTATGAATATAATTAATAATAATTTTTCTTTTTGGTACTTTAATGGGGTAGGAACTCTAATGAGATGGGGAAAGAATATGTGGGGGAAGGAGATCGCCAGAAATGTACTGTTGGCCTTCACAGCTTATTGTTCTAGGAGTGCAGCGACTATTGATGGTAATATGATAATTTTCTATATTGAAATGAAGGCTCCCTATATTCTTTCTGCACTAGTTCTCACAGCCTGATCGCCGAGGTAGGGGGTAACAAAAAAAAAAACACATAGAAGCCATAAAAATAGTATATTAATTGTAACGGTGCACAGGAACATGGGAAATTAAATAATTATGCAAATAAACGTGCTAGCATTAGCGCTTTCACCTCCCAATGTGCAGCCCCCGATGTTGTGTTAATGACCCTTGCATGAGCGCTCGCAGCACCAGACAACACAGATGAATTTGGTGCATTCTTCCGGTACACCATGAGCGAACCCCATCAGTCAACGAGACATGCACATGCTGCAAATGAAGCTATTGAATACCCCTCTGGCAATTAAAGGGTTTTTACTAAACATTTACCTTTCTACAAACCTGCGATACCCCTAAAGATGTGACATTTTCCTTCACCTCTCCGTCTCCAATAGGTTATTAGAAATGCCAACATTAGGAAGTTGCTAGATTACATTAATCCACTTACTTTCTGGAAGGGCATTCGCTGCCACCTCCGAAATCCTTATTATAAACAGTATAGAGGGAGGCAGAAGAAAGTAACCGTGTCTTGGTTCTAAAACTGGTTAAACAGCGCCACCATATGATGAAACCCATGAAGTTCATGTTCTTCGTTCGCTTCGATGGCTCTAAATTCACAATAAAAGCTTGCGCTTAAACGAGGTGCACCAGCTGGTGTAAAAGCGCGGTCTAATTGTCACTTCTTACCTCTGTTTGGTGGCTTACGGCATTCTACTTCAATCATATCGCAAGCAAACATCTCTTACGCTGCGTAAATCAAATACCTTATTTCTGTTAAGTCCTTCAGTAGCATACTGTTGTAGCCACTACTTTTGATTCATGTCACCTTCCGGGCTAAACTTCAATTACCACGGTGTTACAGATGAATATATTAGAAATTGTTGGGCCGCGCTGTGCAGCAGGTAGCGCTTTTAAGTGTGCATCGCATTGGCTTTGCCATAGCAACGGGTTCCATTGGGAGGAGATATATTCATTACATGAGAAATTGATTCTGTTCTCTAACCTGGCTTGGGACCATCGACGCCAGCCTTGGAAATAACTTCCCGGCAATAACAGTAAAAGCCAATTACTTAGCATTAAATATATTAGGGAAATAGAGCAAGCTAATTCCGGCAAAAATAATGGCTGCAATTTACATAGAATTCCACTAACACGCAAGGTAAGGGGTAGAGACCTTAAAATTCATTTAAAAGGCGACTGCAATTTGTAATTCACGCTTTTTATTGGTACGAAGGCCGGCCATTACTTTCCAAAATGGATAAATTATTGAAGGCGATGTATAAATCTGCTTGCAGCTGGGGCACTCGTTTACAGGAAATGCTATTTTTCAGTCGTTCTTGCGCGGCTGAATACCTACGGATTCTTCGGCGCTCTAAAGCACAGGGCGGTAAAAAGGCCTTTGAGAATTACAAATAAAATAAAATAAACCTTTGAAGAAATAGACGTTATCTCCAGCTGTAACAAAAACCATATACACACCTTATATGACCGTGACTGATTACGCGACTAAAAGGAGAGCGAGAGCGAGAAAAGAAGGAAAGTAAAGGGGGAATCACGTTTTACTGGTGCTTTAATACGAGTATTCATATTTCACAAGCCGCAGAAATTGTTCTTCTCTCACTTCCATGCCCGGTGTTATTTTAAACAATTCCATTTAATTTTGCTCTTTTTTCCCCCCGATAGACTAACCACCTCTTCAGATTGCTTTTGAGATTCCCTGGGTTTGAGGGGGAGGTAAATGTCCCCTCTTTCCTCTATCTGTGGGAAGTCATTGTCACAGAAAGGCAGGTACGCATAAAATAGCATGGCAATTCATTTAAAAAGAAGAGAATACTTTAGACGCCCTCTAAAATCCACAAGCAACTGGAAAGCACAAGACAAAATCTAAGGGTTAAAGGGAAGAAAAAAGATGCCAAAAAAGCGGATGACATAAATATTAGTTTTCTGCTTACAATACTATTGAGTCATTTATTTTATAGGATGGGGGGGGTAAGTAGGCGTTTGCCTACCGCATACCAACAAATTCCCAAAATTCACATCTAAAGTATATTTTACATGGCGATGGCAGTCACTTTGTGTACAGCGGAAAGCTTGAAATGTTTACGCAGCTTTAGAAATTAAATGGAAATGAGCCCAATTAAAATGAGAGCAGATCTGATATTATAAAACATTTTGGCACTGGATCATCCGTTATTTGAGATTAAAAAATAACTTCAAATGATACAGTTGCACACTCAATCCTCCCTTACCTGTCCCTTGGGGTAAATCAGCTAGAAAATGAAAGCACATTATTTACACGGCATCCGGGACTAAAACTAACAAAACGCTGCTAGAAAAAGGTAATGGATCTGTCACAACCATTACAAGAGTCTCTATAATTATATCCAAACCTGCAGAGGTTCTAAGAGATTTTCTTTTCTACAAAATGTATTAAATAGGACAAAAAATGTGCTTTAGAGCAACAGCACATCATTCTTATAGAGAAGACGTGTCGGTGAATTTAAGAGTTTATTTTAATTTCCTGACACCCCCTAATATTAGGCAAGGGTGACCTTGATGAGCCCGTCTTGATACTAGTGGAATCTGTGTATGATCGGGTTACTAACACCGAGCCATTCTATTGTTAACTATTGGCAGTATGAGGAGGAGTCGGGATGTCTATTTAGTAGATTGGAGTAAAGTAACAGAGGGAAAACACATACAACTGGCTTAAACAACATGTAAAAACTGATTTTAAAACAGCACAATATTTTGGGAAACCTGAAATCTGATACTAGTAATAAAAATGGCGGTTCCACGTTTAAGTAGTTTGTTCTCCAGGGTAGTAACTCCATCCATCACAGACTATAAGTAGGCAGTGCTGCAAGCAAAGAAAGCAGCTTTTAACCTATAAAATACAAGCTGCTTTCCAAAAAGAAAATGCAGGTGTTAGAAATTACCTGCTGGGAAAAAAAAAAAAAAAAAAAAAAATGATTTTGGAGCGAATCAAATCCGAAACACATTTTAGTATCAATAACATTTAAAAAATTATCTTGGAATCATTGGAGCATTCAGATACCAACGTACATTTACCCATAAAAAATATATTGAGAGGACTGCGTATCAAAACCTTTGCTTTGCTGGTTTCCTGTTTACATATTGGTTTGCTTTCGAGTAACTCGTACGCATATTTGATGTGAACTTTATCACTGTAGGTTTTTTTTCAGTTGATATTAGAACGCTGGTTGATCTGCATCTCTCTCGGTTGACACATTAGACCTTGTAAGGTAGATTTAACACCGCGCACATTGAATGTACATATAGTATACTAAATAAGGTTGCAAGGAGCAGCATCCAATCTTCTGTTTAACTGTTTTAAGTGTAAATCTACATCAATTCAAATTAACTGCATTGTACTTTTACGCATACATTCCCAGTTTATTATCCAGGGACCAGAAAGTGGTAACGCTACATGACACAACAAACAGTTTAAGAACTGCTTATGTTAACCTGTATGTTAAATGTCAATTGAGCTTTCCATGAAAAATTGCAAATAAGCCCTTGGACACGCGTGGAAAGCCCTCTCGCCGACTTCAAGGAGACCACTTTTTCCTGCTACTTGACCCTTGTAGCAACAGCTGTATTCTTCCTCCGTGATCCGAAATGTCTTTCCATTGATTAGTTGCTTTTGGTGTCAATCACTGGCAGCGGGGACATCCAAAGAAACTAAGGGGAGTATGCACTGTAGCTGATTGACAGCTGGTTGCAGGAAAGTGCTCCCATTGGAATCAATAGGAAGACTTCACACATGCGCACGGAGATCTAAACAGACCTCTTCATGTAGGGTGCCACAGAGCAAGAATGAGAGCCGACTGGCGGAGAGTAGATCATGCGCAGGGAGACACAGAATACATGGCACTTATCTGGCGGTGGGGAAAGGGGCAAATACATATAGGGGGATTCTGCAGAAAAGTGCACATGGTGGATGGAGTAACCCTTTAATGCGGAGTCTTTCTTAAAGGGGCTGTCAGCAACAATAAGCTGTCCCTTTAGGTTTCTAAAGCTCCATTTGGTTATCACCAGCAGTACATTTTAGCACTGCTCTTTCAAACAAGCTGGGATTATACAGACTGTACCTAAATCTTTTAATATTAAAAAAAAAAAAAAAAAAGGTTTTTGCATGGATAACATCTTTAATTTACTTGGCATATAAACAACTACAATAACCATTTTGTTAAATGGATGGTAATAGATTATTATTATATCCATATTTAAATTAAAAAAAAATATTTTGCTTTCTGTATTTTATTACAGAGTTATTCTAAAACTTCTGTCTTAAGGTATCGGCTGTCGGAAGTGCATGTCAATGAAAGGTTTTTATAGAAGCTTATAAAAAAACTTAAATACATTATTAATAATAAATATTCATTAAACCTCTGATCCATTTTTTATTAACAAAAAAAGCTATCAAACGATTTTGAGAACAGGCTGCTCGCCATCTGTTCTATGTGGCAAACCACTGCAAGTGAGTTAACACTTCCGACTGTTAAAAGAACATTAAGAAATAGTATGTTCTCAAACGAATTCATGTCAAACAAATTATCTCCAAAAACCCAACTGATTAAACAATTACACAAAATGTTTCCAGCAAGACAATGGTAAGCAAGGTGGTTTGTCAAGTGTGTGTTTCAGGCTTGCGTTTAGATCAGCCAAGCGTCTAGAAAATTATATTTCACACATATAAACGCAACCGAGGTCTCATACAAAACCCACTGCAGGTAAGTATGACGTGCCCACCCGCAGTCGCCTGTTCTGTAACACAATGCTGCTAGAACACAGGCAACTGTGAATATGATTAATGAGAAACCCCTGTCCGTGTTAACGGACATACCCCTGTCCACTGCAATATGTGGGGGTCGACCCACTAACCCCAAGTATAGCATCTTCTAAACCAAGGAGAAATTTGCAGGACATTTCCAGCAACATGTGGGCACCGTGGGTACCAAGACTCATAGACCCAAGTGATTGAGCGGGGTATTATGATTGGAATTAGAAACAAAGTATTTGACAGCAGAAGCATTCAGCACATTTGTTCCCGATACCCTTATACCTTGTTCTGCCTTGGTTTTGTCTTATGCATATAGCTTTACTGCGTATGTTTAAATTCCATCACTCTATCAACCCATACCACTTCAGTTGCAAGGCTTTTCCACTTATTTTCCAGCCTCTCAGTGAAGTAAAAGCTTCTGTTACACCTAAGCCTCGGAATCTCCTAGATTGTAAGCTTGTTTAAGAAAGCCTCTCTTTACCTTTTATTTCTGAAAGTGAAAACTGTTATGTACTGCGTGTTATGTTCGGTTTACCAACTGAAAACATTACTAATGATAACGTAAGACTACAATCTCTCGTCCTAACATTTCTCCTTGCTCTCACTTTGTCGAATCCCTGCAGGCTCTAATTTACCAAAAGCACACAACAAGTTTCACCTGCAAGGAAGGCAAAGAGGGATCCTTGTACACGATGTTGAATACTCAGAATCAAACACTGACATTTCTGCTTGTTTCTCTGAATAAGCCCTCGGGCTGGGGAGAGCTGTCAGCTGTTAGTGTGAACTATCCCAGCCCATACTCACTGGCTGCCTGTTAATACACACACCATCCCGAGATGTGACTGCGGCACACAAGATTGACATTCCATGATGCCAATCGCCTTTCAAATCACATTAACATGATTATACGTAAAATGTTCCACATAAGTAACTTTTCCTATCGCCTCCATTACATGTCAAGTACACCAAGAAAGCCTTGGAGGCATTGGTGCGTTTGTACACCGGGCTGCTAGAACACACAACAGAATCAATGCAGGTAAACATTATTAGAATGTAACGTTTATTATAGAGACTCCTTTCCTTATGACCTCAGTTGATTTTGTAGCAGAAGGAATAGGTTAGAGGCATATTTTATCACATGTTGAGATTTCATAAAGAGAGCATACGTTCAGAGAGCATACTTACATCTTGGAAGAGCTTCCTGTCTGAGGCAAGTCTTTTGGAGGACAAGGTCTTGGTGACATGATAAAATGTCAGTAAAGCCCTGTGCTGACGAAGATCATCCTGCATTTTTACGGATTCTATGAGGGTGGGAATAAGCTCAGGCCACTGCTTAGGACAATCGAGTCTTGCAACTTTAGCAATCAATACAGCAATCTGAGTGGCAATCTATAGGGAAACAATGTGCACATGCATTACATAACACGTTAACAGAAAGAGCATTAAAAAGGCAAAAAGCCTGTAGTTAAAAAAAAATAAAATAAATAAAAGATAATTTATCTGAATTTATCTTCAGTAGTTCAAATTGGAACTGAAATTAATCTGGAGTTTTCTGTGTTAATTAAAATTAGAAAACTATACTTAAACTAAAAAATGGAGATGCTAGAAATGCAAATATATTAGAAACTGGTAAGAAACAGTAATTTAAAATGAATAATTATATAGATTTATGAGCAAATGCAATTTGTAGCCACTGGAAGCATTATATCATATAAAGGAACATCAAAAATATCAAAGTGAAAATATAAAATACCTTAATAAACCAAAAATTCGAACTCTTAAGTTTCAAATATACGTATTCACCGAGTTACTAAATTCTTCGTTAAAGATAACTGCCTCCAGTTATAAGCGTTCATGTCAGATTTATTTTGTTATGCTTTAACTCCCACAAGCACTGAAGACCTCCTATCGAAGTCTATGAAGACACCCTAGGGGAGATTAAGCCCCACTGCTTTTAGGGAGTAAGTCCGTCTAGCAGGCTAATATGTAAATGGTTCAGGCACTAGGTGACCGCAGTACAAGTGTGAAAAACACACACAGTATGCCAGACTGAAGTCAGGAAGCAGCCAGCAGAGAATTATAAGAGGGCTGTTTCTAGGTCAGCGATCTCTGAGCAAAACCTGGGTGCAATTCCACATTCCAAGCTAAAGTTGGGTACATTAAACAATTTGGCTTATTAGAATTAGATAACAAATGAAGGCATATCTAAAAACTAATTCTAACTACTGCATATAAAAATTGTCCACATACCTAACCACATCATAACCAGCTATCCTCTGTGCTCTCACTCAGTTCAGATATTAAAGCATCAACCGTAAGCCAAATACCTCAGCACCTTGATGTGATTATCAAGAATCACAATTAGGAGATAACTGTATTGGCTTTAACCCAACAATTAACCAATATCCACTTGGATACTAACCTGATTTACTGGTTCATTGAAGTTGGTAATGAGCCCCACACGTAACGTGGACTTCTCCTCTTCTGATAGAGCGCTACAAGAGTAATCACAAGGTACAAGATGATCCGTGGGATTTCAGACGTGTCATCAAAAGAAATACAAATATAAAAGTATAGCTTTAGGTGAATACTATCAAATATTTCCAAATGATGATACAGGAATAAAAATGTTACAGTTTGTGTACGCTACTAACAGAACAGAACATGCTGCTGAAGGTGCTGTGCCACCCATTCTGCTGAATTAAACATGCATCATTCCTGGCACCATTGGCCATCCAAACCCTTCCAAGAAATTGTTTGCTGTGTTTTTGCAGGCATTGATTAGCTGTAGCCACACAAAAATGGAAAAAAGCTTTAAAAAAGCTTTTAAAATAAAGATATGCTACGTTATTCTTAACATTTTAACGAGTGATACATGCTGCACCAGTGATGTAAACTAAAGGGACGCTCCAGCCATTATATGCACTTTAATGCATACGATTGCAGGACGGTCCTTTTAAATTTCCACTGGGATCTGTTTGAAAACATGTTTTTGAAAAATGCATGTTACCCACAGAGTGTCTGAATATGCATTCTTTTTAGTGAGTGTCATGCCAAGGCATGAGTTGGGCTGTCCAGGCCTCTGGCAAGCAAGGGGTTAAGCCCAACATGTAAAATCTTCACTAGTGTCCCTGGCAAATTTGATTGGAGGGGGCCATAAATTCTCCCAGGTAACACCCAGGGGGTCCGGACTCTTTGAAACAACTGCGGTTCATCTATATGACAGGGGTCTTGGCCAATACCTAAAGACAATGTTCTTCTTTTTACCAACTTCAAGGAGAATTCTGCCATCTGAGATTTGCCAACAGGCAGGGTTTTGCCAATTTGCAAAATTTCTGTATGTTCTCTATTTCTATATTTTGGTACACGCCACTGGGAAACCTTTTTCAGATTAAATGTTCAATTAACCAGTTCTGGTCTTTGTTATCTAATATGAAGTCACTACTCTAAAGAAACCTCAGGTAGAACATGTTACAAAAAGGGTGAATTATATATGTCTGATTATTACAGTGATTACTTTCATACTGTAATTCTGTTGTGTTCGGGGTAACCTAAGGCAACCAGATATAAGGTCTTTGTGCCAGTGACTTGTAGTACTGGGGTAATAGTGCAGGAGGGATTTCAGGGGTTAACTTGGTGGTTGTTGAAAATTGTAACAGGTAACCAGGAATCTGGTGTCGTTAACCCTTTCACAGCCACACTCTCCCCACTGTCTCAGCCAGGCCCATAGCCCTCGTCTGTGACGGTAAGCTGTCCCTTTATAAACAAAAGAAAATCATTCAAGTTAGTGGGACAAGAAACTTTCCTTCTTTGAAGCTGAAGTAGCAAAGCCACTTAGCTAGAGAAGATGTCCAAAAAAAGTTAAATTATCGTCTTTTTGCCTGGTGATGGCTTCAGTCAGCTTTAATAATAACTCAACGTTCCCCTTGCATGGAGTTTAATAGGCTGGGGAAATATGTCACCAAGCTGTCAAAGACTTGAGTAGAAGAAAAGGGAAACTGGGGATCCCAAAGGCTCCAGGGAGAATTTCCCATCACTTTTCTCGCAGATGCACCTTGTTCACTCTATTCCGTACATATCAGGAGAACAAGGATTGACATCTACATCAAACTGCTTTTAAATTCCCAGTCAAGAAGTGTCTGACATTATTCCGTTTGCAAACAGTCTTCCGTTTTTATTTTGGTCTAACACATTTTCAGCGTACCCCAAGAAAAAGATCTGTTGCTCTTAGTTTGTGTGTCAATTTTATACTTTTCAGCATCTTGTAGAAAATAGAAAATCACCCACAAACATTTATATGGATAATATTTTTTATGTATATAACAATAAAACCACACGGATACTTCTTTAAGAGTTCCTAAAAAATATGTAATCAAGCAGTCTATGAAGTCAGAATGCCAATGTTTAACTGGAGGTGATACAGATTAGATGCACTTTAATGCTTATGACAGCTGACTGTCTTCTCCCAAATCAACATGCATGGAAAGAATCACTAAAATCCCCCTCTTTTGCCTCTTTAAACTGCCCCTACATCTATTCCCTTGCAGGAGATGTCTTCTGCTTGGCAGTGTGCATGTATGATATACCCACTGAGCCCCAGAGCTGGCACAAGCAAGAGCCCAAGAGGTCTAACAAGTCACCCCCCCACACACACACACACATACACACAAGTGCAGAAAGTTCTGGAGATACAGCTTCTTCTAAAATAAAGTTTTTTTCCCCCCATACAGGTCAACGGATGCATATTAAAGTACGTACAAGGTAGTTTAATGGGGATTCTTCATTGGTGGGGCTGCACAGGGCAATAAACACAATGTTCAGATTCAAAAGCAGGCACTGTTAACTTGTTATGGAAACCAAAGCTTCCTAAACATTTCTTTGGGATTAACCAAAGCGCAACAGCATCAGACATAACAGAAATTGAAGGAAACCACAGCAGAATTAGGAACAACGAAACCACAGCAGCACCATCCCGACAGCAGTGTGAATTTATTAAAGCAACATCTTTTACAGAGACAGACAAGGAGCCTCACACGAGTTTCACTTTTCAGAGCTTAATCATAAATCTGGTGAACTTCAGATTTTTGTCAAAATTTTTTTGTAGTTTTAGGAGTTTGTGCCACCATATAAAGGAAAAAAGATCAGTAACAAGCAAAGCACAGCCATTTCATGAAAAAAGCCACTTTTTACCGTATAAAATTATTGTTTTGAGTAACCGTTATATTCAGTTCTTTTGATCAAGAGGAAACAAACTACCCTCAATACGTTACATCGCTTCCAACACAGGTCTTTGATGTTTAACTATGAGAAGAAATATTAGACGGGTAAAGAGTATGTATTAATAATCATGCTGCGTGTAAACCATGATTTACTAACAAGTATAATAAATATGACAGAAAAAAATTGCTACTCGTGCAGTTACACGTGTGTATGTATGTATGTGTGTGTGTGTGTATGTAAGTATGAGAGAGTGTGTGTGTATGTATGTATGTATGTATGTGTGTACGTATGTATGAGAGTGTGTGTGTGTGTATGAGAGTGTGTGTGTGTGTATGTATCTATGAATGTGTGTATGTGTGCATGAATGTGTGCGTGTATGTATGTATATATATCGTGAAGCAGGTCCCAGCTGGGTCGATCACAGCAGTGCAGCATATAAATCAAGGTACACATTATGGAGACTTCCAACTGTCCCAAATAATCCATAGAACTGTAGACACAATAAATAGCACTCTACAACTCAAAAGGTTTTATCCAAAAGTAAAAAATACTGGCCTATACAGTTTACATTGGCTGTGAACAGACCACGTCTAACGCGTTTCGCCTTAACTTAGACTGCCTATGAATAATCGCTAATTTAGCGTGAAACCCGTTAGACGCGGTCTGTGCACATCCGGTGTAAATCGGTATACTCCAGTATTACATTTCTTTCGGGCATATACAGTTCACATCTACATTTCTATGACGTGACAAGTATATAATCCGACCAATGGATATGAATGGGAAAAAGCAAAAGGCCTGACGAAGCTAAATTTGTCTAATAATCCTAATTGTCTAAGAATCCTAATTCTAAACCATTTTAGAATGAATCCAAGTACACACTAGGTTAAGGGGAGTGTTGGATTATTGTAGAAAGTATTTATATTTCATGCTGAAAAAAACAAATCTAATTTCCTTAAGAACACTTACTGTTTAATTATCCTTATAAACTCTAAAATAGCAAATACTGGTGACCAGCGTCTGTGAAACGGATTTCAAGTTATTTTCAGAAGACTACAAAAACGAAGAGGCTCAGGAAAGGAGGAACTAACAGCCAAAAAAAAAAAAAATCTACAGAGCCCAAGGCAGTGCACAAAATTATAGCAATAGACAAAAAAACTCAATACATGAGTCCAGCCACCATTCTTCTCATAGACCATAAAGTTTTCACAGTGGCACGCCTGAATTAGACATCACAAGCAACACCAAAGTCCATAAAGTCTGAGCAAGTATTGTGACTTAAAGGGAAAATAACATTAGTTGAGTACAATGAAGATGATTTTTCATATATATTTATTTTTATTTCCACAATAAAAAAAAAAAATACAACTGCTCAAAAGGGTTTGACCATTTTTATAGGGACAATAAAACTAGCAAGGGCCAGATTGCACCGTGGCACTCTTTGCGCCTCGTTTTATAATCCAACCACAAATAGAGGTCGGATAACAACACTAAGATCCAGATCCTCCGCAGCGCTGCAGGGGACCTGGATCCTTCTCTCTGACAGTTGACTGCTACCGACACTTTCGCCAGGGCTTCTTTGACGGCCACCAGCAGAGGTTGTCTACGCGCATCGCGCAGGCGTTCATCGTCTGCCCCTACTAGACATCAAGAAGTCTGGAGCACAAAAAAAAAATACAAGAAAGGCATTTTGTTTGTTTTTAACACCCAGTTTGTTCATTAAATTTTAAATAAATGAAAAATTGACATTTTTATCTGATTAATCTAAAAAATAAAATCGGCCAACGAATCGATTAAGAAAATAATCGTTAGTTGCAGCCCTGTAGCTATACAAATGCTATGGTACGCCTAACAATAGCTGTAGAGGAGCAGCCATATATTTACCTGAATGTATTCCTGCACCGGCTTTACATAGCCTCACTCCTTAACAAGTTAAATAATTTGAAAAGCAAGGTAAACTATGCGGATATGAAACAGAATATCCTTTTCCCCCATTAACCTGTCTGCTCCTAAAAACGGTTCTATTAGTATTGCAGAACTAGTATGAACAGATTTCCCAATGCCCCTTAAGTTTAATGATTATAATCAGAACTATCTTGAAGAAGATCTTTATTTCTAAATGCAGTTCTCATTTTGCTCCAATAAATCTCCTTAATCTGTACTTTTCGCACTCGAACACCTGTCATGTTCACCTGCCAGATACACACTCCAATTATTACACTTTTAAACTACTGGCCTGGCTGTAAAACCACATGGTATTACGGTTACTCTATGGTCTGACTACACACGGAATACATTTCATCTAATTATGCCGACAAAGGAGAACACAGGGCTAATGAGTACTCAACGTCAAACTAAACCACATGATAGCACCAGGTAATCAGCAGAATACAAGTCTAACAAACTAAGCAGTTGTGTTCCCTGTGCTTTAAGAGTAACATAACTATTGAGTGCCTTGAAACAGGTGTCAGGAGATTAAATAGTTCATTGATAGGATAATGGTTGGATTCCATATAAACGCTGGAAGACAAGGTGTGAGTGACAGATTAACATGACAACACCACACTGAGTTGATTCTTTATGGCAATGCTAATGAAGTCTGTTCCTCCATAGACTCAACGTCTCAGCCTGGGTGATTGTCTTAATCACCCACTATAGCACAAGGTAGTATGATATGGTGTGTGACAAGGTTGTTAGTAGACTGGGCTACAATAACAGAGCTAGAACATATTACAAAATACTAATACACAGCTCTATGAAAACATTATGCTAAAAACTAGAATGGTTTCAAAACTAAAACAATAAATAAAAAATAGCACAATTTGGTGAGAGTTGCCGGATTGGAAGCTCACTGATTAAGTCAGGGTGTATATATATATATATATATATATATATATATATATATATATATATATATATACACACACACATACACACACACACACATATACATACATACATATATACATATACATACTATCTCACAAAAGTGAGTACACCCACATTTTTGTAAATATGTTATTATATCTTTTCATATGACACACTGCTACATTAATGTCTAACCCTTGGCAACAAAAGGGAGTAGACCCCTAAGTGAAAATGTCCAAATTGGGCCCAATTAGGCATCCCCCCCGGTGTCATGTGACTCGTTAGTGTTACAAGGTCTCAGGTGTGAATGGGGAGCAGGTGTTAAATTTGGTGTTATCGCTCTCACACTCTCTCATACTGGTCACTGGAAGTTCAACATGGCATCTCATGGCAAAGAACTCTCTGAGGATCTGAAAGAAAGAATTGTTGCTCTACATAAAGATGGCCTAGGCTATAAGAAGATTGCCAAGACCCTGAAACTGAGCTGCAGCACAGTGGGCAAGACCATACAGCGGTTTCACAGGACAGGTTCCACTCAGAACAGGCCTCGCCATGGTTGACCCAAGAAGTTGAGTGCATGTGCTCAGCATCATATGCAGAGGTTGTCTTTGGGAAATAGATGTATGAGTGCTGCCAACATTGCTGCACAGGTCGAAGGGGTGGGGTGGGGGGGGTCAGTCTGTCAGTGCTCAGACTATACGCCGCACACTGCATCAAATTGGTCTGCATGGCTGTCATCCCAGGAGGAAGCCTCTTCTAAAGATGATGCACAAGAAAGCTCACAAACAGTTTGCTGAAGACAAGCAGGCCAAGGACATGGATTACTGGAACCGTGTCCTGTGGTCCGATGAGACAAAGATAAACTTATTTGGTTCAGATGGTGTCAAGGGTGTGCAGTGGCAACCAGGTGAGGAGTGTTATGGTCTAGGCGTGCATGAGTGCTGCCGGCACTGGGGAGCTACAGTTCATTGAGGGAACCATGATTGCCAACATGTACGGTGACATACTGAAGCAGAGCAAGATTTCCTCCCTTCGGAGACTGGGCCTCAGGGCAGTATTCCAACATGATAACAGACCTAAACCCTATTGAGGATCTGTGGGCCATCCACAAGGTCTCTAACATCCACCAGCTCCGTGATGTCATCATGGAGGAGTGGAAGACGACTCCAGTGGCAACCTGTGAAGCTCTGGTAAACTCCATGCCCAAGAAGGTTAAGGCAGTGCTGGAACAGTGTGGTACACACATACCGTATTTGCTTGAATAAACAACAAGGTTTTTTTTCCCCCCAGAGCAAATGCACTGAAAAATACCCCTTGTCTTATATTTGAGGTTGTCTTATTATCCGAACTCAAATAGAGGTCTGACTATAAGACTAAGATTCAGATCCTCTGCAGCGCTGCAGGGGACCTGGATCCTCCTCTCCGGCAGCCAGTGAACGTTTGCGCGATGCCTACTACCAATGCTGCAACCCAGCACTTCGGCTTGGACTTCTATGCCGGCGTGTCACCACCTTCCGGTGCCCCATCATAGAAACCGTAGCAGAAGTGGTGGCCAGCGGCAGCGGCGGTTGTCTGAGCGCATCGCGCAGATGTTCACGGGCTGCCAGAGAAGAGGATCCCAGGCTGTATCCGCCACTCTAGCAGCCGGTAAATGTTCACCGGCTACTAGACACCAGAGATTCTGAAGCACGGGGGACAATTCTGGGGATGCATTGGTAAGTCTGAGGGGAGCAGGTTGGCATATGTGGGGGGGCAGGTTGGCAAATAAAAGGAAATTGAAAGAAATGCATTTCTCAATCACAGTTTTTATTAACCCCTTAAGGACCAGGCTGTGTTTTACCATTTGTACCATTGGGACCGAGGCTGTTTTAACACTTTTGCGGTGTTCGTGTTTAGATGTAATTTTCTCTTCACTCATTTAGTGAACCCACACAAATTATATGTTTTTTTTTTTTAGGACAAGAAGGGCTTTCTTCAGATACCATTGTTTTAATCATATTATCTAATTTCCCATAAAAAATAATAAAATATGATGCTAAATGTACAAAAAAAAAAAAAAAAAAAACATTTTCTGACTTTTACCCCAAAAATCTTTTACTCATCCAAAAATGCTAATGAAAAAACCTACTAAATATATTCTACTATTTGTCCTGAGTTTAGAAATACCCAATGTTTTTATGTTTTTTTGCTTTTTTCTGCACGGTATGGAGCATTAAGGACAGGTAGCGTTTTGCTATTTCAAAACCATTTTTTCCAAATCTGGTAATTCTTCCCCCCATGTGCCATTTCGGGTATCTTTGAAGCCGGCCAATGCAATTTACCCCATCAAATCATTTATTTTTGAAAACTAGACACCCCAAGGTATTTAAATGCTAGAATTTTAACTCTTTCCATGCACCAATTCTACCACCAGTCAAACTTTGTGGTAGTAATTTATTTTGTGTTTTTTATTGCTAAAATTGCTCTTCAGGTATGGATTTACAGCTCCTGGTATACATCACTTTCAAACAACACCCCAATATGTGTTCAGCAACATCTCCCGAGTACAGTCATACCCCCCATGCATGGGTTTGTCGGGTTGTTTGGGAGGTAAAACGCCACATTTAGGAAGTGCGCATTCTGCCCCCATGTCCTAATAGGACCATCTTTGAAGACGGCTAATTCAATTTACCCCATCAAACCATATATGTTTGAAAACTAGACACCCCAATGTATTTCAAATGCTAGTATTTTAACCCTTTCCATGCATGAGATTCTACCACCAGCCTTTGCCACACTTTGTGTTGGTTTTATTTTTTTTATTTATTTATTTTTTTTTTTTTACACAAATTGTACTTTGGGTATACATTTATAGCTCCAGGTATACGTCACTATCAAACAACACCCTAATATGTGTTCAACAACATCTCTCGAGTACAGTGATATCACCCATGCATGGGTTTGACTGCTGTTTGGGGTTAAAAGGGCACATTTGGGAAGTGCGCTTTTTTTTTCCCCTATTTTGGTCAGTCTGTGCCTATGCCCTATCTTTGAGCCTGGCCACTACAATTTACCTCATAAAACCATATATTTTTGAAAACTAGACACCCCAAGGTACTTAAAATGGTAGTATTTAACCCTTTCCATGCATCAGATTCTACCACCAGCCTTTGCCACACTTTGTGGTAGACATCGAGGCATTACAGCAACACCATTTAAGCTTGTTTAAGTCTCATGACGTGTCAGGCACGTCATAGGTCGTTAAGTGACCGTTTTGCATGACGTGCCTGACCAGGCAATGGACGTTAAGGGGTTAAATAAGAAAAAAATAGTTTATATGCGAATTAATATTTACTAGTAAAACTTTTTTCCTATAGGTTAGTCTTATAGTCAAGCGGTTTTTTCCCCCAAAATATTAACATTTTGAGAGGTCATCTTTTAATCAAATACAGTATATATTACTTGATGAATTATATTAAAGATATTATCTTTTACAGCAAGAATATTTATGTGTTTGTATAACAAACCAGCCAAGTAAACATTCTTTTCCAGCAAAGTCATTCTTCACACTTTAACTGTAATTTCTTCAAAGTTACTTAAATTTTAATTAAAAGAAAACAAAAAAAGGAACAGTTTCCGTACATTAAATTAGAAAATTAGGCAAACACTTGAGTAAACATTTTAACAGCGTGAAGTGACAGAAGCTTTTGTGCTTTTTTCGAATAAAGCAACGTTGTGCAAAATAAATGATCAATTGAACAGCTTGCACAAAAATGCTATCTCTTTAAAGCTCAGTGTGACAAATCCTTAATACAGAAATTACTATGTAAGGAGTTTAGGAAAGTTAGGATCATTTCTGACTGAGTCAGCGGGATGCGCTAGTCATGATTAATGCCCTGTATCAGCAAGGATTATTGAAAGCCTTTGATGACAGCCCTGTGCTGCTGTGCAGGCTTCAAATGGTGTAAAGTTCAACAGCTAGAATTTTTGGGATAATATGGCTAGGTCACATCTATCACAAGCGCTGAAGATGTGAAAGGGGGGGGGGACCACATCAAGCAAAATGAATTTTACCATACCGCGTGCTTATTTTAGGAGCTTTGGATGCATCAATGAGTGGCTTAAGAGCATGAAGAATAGACACAGAGATGGATAGCTGATAGATTTCACACAAGGGATGCGGGAAGGTCACAGCAATTTAACATCCGTTTAAAAAAAGGCATTTGAACTTTAAACATAAATAAATAGGAAAACTGATAAGACTCAAGCGAGAACATTCATTTACATTCTGTGTCCCAGGGTCTGTTGCCTAGGTGGAATCCAGGATATCGGATCTAAGAGCAACTGCAACACTGAGGGACATTGATAATATGGAGAGGAGACTACTCCTTACCGAGCAAGCACCGGCTGGGGTCTGTGCTGGTGAGGGAGCAGATGGGGTAGAGAAGGTGTCGAGCACAATCCTGGGTAAGTTGCAAGAGTGGAAAAACGGGTAATAGGTTTAGGGAGGCCAACTCTGTACTTGTGAACCCCAACATTTTTGTCAGTTTGTGTGAAAATGCTGGGGAGATCAGTTCAGACGTCTCTACTAGGGCAGGCGATTCACCCAGCAGCCATGTGAGTAGCCTCTCTAGTATAGATGGGGAAGAAAAGGCTATGAAGGCTAGCCAAGCTGCGGTGGCAAGGAACTCAATCATTAGGAAAAGTAAAGAATCTGCCGCCATGTTTACGTATAAATGCTAAAATGTCAATGAAAGAGTAAGATTACCATTTAGGTGGGAATTAAATCTCCCTGGTGTAGATGGGCAAAACCAAACAGCGGTGTCAGCCAAGAGTGAAGGCATCCTAAAAAGCCTTAGGAGAGTGCTTCGAGCAGCTCCAGTGGTCATTAATCAGTGAGGTTTAATATAACTTTAGAAGTTGCATCAAACCACATTAAAACTATCTCAGAGCTTTGTAGGCAAGTCTTCGATGATCTGGATATCCTTAGATGGCAGGGGCGGGCTGTGCCGGTGGGCAATTGCCCCCCAGGCTGCCCGAAATCTAATCTAAACAGCCGCTGGGTGCTGATGCCGCAGGCCGGCGCTACTATAATACTTTACTTACTATGGCAAGCCGATCCGACTTGCCATATTAAATTTAAAAAGAGGTATTAAAGCAGCGCCGGCCAGCAGCATCAGCAGCACCCAGCAGCCGTGTGCGATGGCCGACTAGTGATGGGAGCAATGCCAGCGTGAGGGTTGAAAGCTCCGCCCCCTCGCACGGAGCTTTCACCCCTGACGCTGCTCCTGTCACTATGCGGCCAATCTAATCTAAACGGCCGATGCGCTACTTTAATTTTTTGTATTTTATTTAATATGGCAAGCCGGATTGGCTTGCCATAATAAATTTTTTTTAAAAAAAGTATTAAAGAAGCTCCGGCCGGCAGCATCACGCATCGGCCGTTTAGATTAGATTGGCCGCATAGTGATGGGAGCAGCGTCAGGGGTGAAAGCTCCACCCCCTCGCACTCTGCTGCTGTAGCACCGGATGTCAGTGACACGACGTAGAAAACGGCAGTCTGCAGCTACCAGGGAACGGAGGTCTACACGAAGAAGTGGAAGAAGTACAAGGTTATTAAAGAAATCTATTTTTTTTTTTACAAATTATATATTATTTTTTGTATTCGTTAAAAAAAAACAAAAAATATAACGGTAGTGTCACCTCCGTCCCCAATCAGCCCCTCCCAGTGTCACCTCTGTCCCCTTTCAGCTCCCCATGTCATTGCTGTCCCCCATCAGCCCCAACCAGTGTCACCTCTGTCCCCAATCAGCCCCATGTCATTACTGTCCCCATTCAGCTCTCCAGTGTCACCTCTGTACCCATTTAGCACCCCATGTCATTACTATCCCCATTCAGCTCCCCACTGTCACCTGTCCCCATTCAGCCCCCCATGTCATTACTGTCCCCATTCAGCTCTCCAGTGTCACCTCTGTCCCCATTCAGCCCCCCATGTCATTACTGTCCCCATTCAGCTCTCCAGTGTCAGATCTGTCCCCAATCAGCTCTTCCAGGGAATTAATATTTGAGAGTGTATGGGACCACTTGATCCTGGTAGGGTACTCATATTAGCCTTAAAAACACTTTCCCTGCTGCTGTGTACTATACATCCCATAATCCTCAGCCAGTATCATGGGGGACATTTACCTGGCTGAGCATCAGGGGGACATTAGGTTTTGCGGGGTTTTTTTTACCATCCTTTGTTGCTATTAAATTTACTTATGTTAAACCACATTTGGCAGGCTACCTATAATGCCACTACTATGTTGCTACTGGCAGGAGTGATTCCAGAAGACTGGAAACTGGCAACTCTAGTACGACTTCACAAAAGACTCTCCAACTACAGACCAATTTACCACAAGCCAGTATTACAAGTAATCAGGGATAACACAGCAGAGCTAGAATGCATACCGCTAAAATGCCTACAATGTAAAATTATATGATGCAAAAACTAAAAAGTGTATTTTAATAAAGAAAATAGCACACTATTTTTGACTAATCATTTTAATTCAATATTAGTAATAATAGGATCTCCTTGTTGTTTGTATAATACACAGGATTATGAATAATACTTTTAAACCAATGATAACTAATGAAATTTAAAAGAAAAATAAAAGACGTGCAATGTACAATGCGCACAAAACAGCTCAGCAGTGCCTGTAAACGAGTGAAGAAAATTTGCCTGCTCACATTAACAAATAAGATACTTGGATTTATTATATTACTAAAGATATCACAAGATCAATCACAAATTACGCTTTGGACAGAGTATCCTTAAAGAACTCTGTTATATGAGATAGTAAAAGCCATTAGTGGCCAAAGAACCGCATGCAGCCGGGGCATTGTTTTACAATGTTCAATATTAACTGTATTGTCTCACTTGGCAGATGTATATCACCTTAATGAGTTTAATAGAACAATAATCATTTGAAATGCTAGAAATTTGGTCTAAAAAAATTTCTTACTACTTGCAAAAAGGATACCCTTCTAAGAACTGCTTATGAAGACTATGAATTCTAATCGAGTAATGGGAGTGGAAGACTACAAAACACTTCTTTGTTTAAAAATATTAAAAACCCAAATGTAATAGTGTGGTTTTTTTATTAGAATTATTTTTCTTTTTTTAAATAAGGTTACAGAAAGTTTACAATGTAGGGGGAAGCTCTTACATTACAGTCTGTGCATGGTAGCAGGGATCAGATGAGCTGGCAGCATGCTGGCTCTTTAATATCCATCCCACAGCATCTGCTGCTATGGTAGCGAACGTATCTTCTATAATATTATCATATTTAATTTATATAGCACCAACGATTTACACGGCGCTTCTTATAATACGTGTATTCAAGGGAATGACAAGACTAGAACAGCCAGACTAAGACGAAGCTCGTGGAATGGCTGTGGGTGCCAAGATCGCCCTGTTATGCAAATCTTTTTATGGGTTCTAGGAGGCCAATTATGCTAAGTCTAAGAACCCCTTGGGGGCTAACTTGGTGCTCTATAAGTGGTTTATTATACGCCGGGTATACTTACTTACCGAGCCGGAGATTTCCCACGAAGCCACGAATCTCTAGGGGAGGGGCGAGTGGAGAAGCCGCCTCCCCTCGGCCGGTCTTCAGGGCAGCGCCGAGGTAGGTGCAAGATCGTGATCTCCCCAACTAGCACTGATCAGGGCTGGTTGGGGAGATCACGACCTCCCTCTAACTAGCCCAGCATTAGGGAGCTCGAGGTCTGGCACTTCAGACCTCGGCTTCCGTGCTCTCTAATCACTACGCGCCGGCTATTGATGCCGGGGATGACGTCATGTCCCAGCGCTCGGCATCAATTGCCGGCGCGTAGTGATGAGAAAGCAGAGGTCTGAAATGACAGACCTCGCGCTCCCCACAACTGGATGGAAGATAGAAGATGAGAAAGGTAAGAGATGGGGAGAAAGGGGTGTGAGTGCAGTGTATGTGTATATATGTTGGTGTGAGATGGTCAGTGTATGTGTATGGTCAGGTGTGTGTAAGAGCAGTGTAGGTATTTGTGTGTTTGTAAGCTGGTGTGTATATATATCACCAGTAAGGTACATCGCTTGACGTGATTGGCTGGTTGTTGTATGCTGGGTAGAGGGGTAGTCTTATAAGGAGAGTATAGCCCAAACTCTATATTTTAACTGGAAAAGTTGGGGGTCGTCTTATACGCCCAGTCGTCTTATACGCCGGAATATATGGTAGTTATTCAAATTGGTTTCTTATGATAATCTATTTAATCTTATATTCACTATTAAAGATGTCGAGCATTGAGACAAATATCGTACACCTAAATATCTTAAACCAGAAGCAACCAGCAGTTACTTGCAAGCCTCCAATAACCACCATCCTAGCTGGATTCGGAACATCTCTTATGGGCAGTTTCTTCGGTTGAGGCGTGCTTGTAGGAAGTTTGTTTGCGGTTATTTGGTCTGTGTGTCATCAGATGTATACAACAAATGCCTGTTGGATTTCTTTCACTTCAGGAGCATCTATATGAGTGGGGTGCGCATCCAGAGTATCCAGGTGGTACTTTAATAGCTGGGAGGGTTTTCACCATTGGGTTTCTCTATCTCAAGTTCTGTTCGATTGGACCTGCTTTTAAGGCCGTTACCTCAGCAAGTCATGCTCAGCCACACACCTGGTTGGAAGGTAAACTAAAGTACGATTGAAAGGAAGTGAAAGAATAAAATATTAACTGCACTGACCTGAATGTATATAGTTTATGGTATAGTAAGGGAGAGCACGATGAAAGGGAAGCTGGTCCTACTCCTTGACCTAATACCTACTCTTAATTTAATCCTACCAGGAGCGAAGAGACCCACAAAGCATAGCAATGAGCCAATGTGCAATCTGATATTTTTAGACAGAATACTTTCCAGCTTCTTTCTGCACATGTGACCATCATCCTAAGTAGTAACTTAATGCTGTGCAACAGCAGAGAATTCCTTTGAGCCAAAAGCACATAGAAAGTACACATACAATGTAATATGCAAGCACCACATTGTGATGGCAATGGATAGAATCCATCCGGTTGTGTATATATTGAACATTTGATATACGCATGTTTGTTTATAACGTGCGATCTGTGCTTCTAGCGCATAACTGTACTTTTCCCAAAAAAACCTAAGGGAAGCCGTTAATGAATAGTTCCTGAGTGCCATTATGTGGGTCGTACACAGGCCCACATCTACTGTGAGCACAAGAGCAGAAGTGACAGCAGCCAGATACACCATTTACATTTTCTACATACCATCCTTTTTTACATTGCCGATTAGATTATATTGCTGCTCTTAAGGCTCTACTCTTGGCATTCCTTTGGAGGAAAACGCAATAAGGTTAGTAAATATCCCCCGTCCTCAGCGGACCGTGGCATGTTATATTGCTGATACCGAAGCCCAACATACCATAGATCAATCCATTTGCCGCATCAATCCTCTGCTGACGGTGGAGGAAGTTATTAATCTGCAGCAGTTAGGCTCAAATCTCATGGTTTAGTGGGGTCTAAATAATACGGCTCTAAGGTTTACATTTATTTTCACGATGGGCCTTTTTAAACACGTTCAGTAATATTGGATTATCCGTCACCTTCTATATTGATTAGAGCAGCAAGGGCTGAAAAGATAAATATCCTCGACACACTTAATGTCTATCCCTCTAAACCCTTGGAATAAACACGAAAAATACAAAGCTCAACATTACAAAGGCTTTAAGGCTTTTACCTCTCCCCATACTTCGCATTTGAAAGCTTTGATACACAGCAGGGATGTTTCCGTAGGATTTTATTTCTGTACACAGTGGTTACAAAGAAAGCCAAGACACCATACCACTAACTATGTTCAGAAAGTCTGTGCGTGAAAAGTCAGGGGCTCTACTTGGCACATAAAAGGGTTACAAATGGTGGGCTACTTAAAGCACCATTCTGTATTTAGTCTTTGCTTATCTTTTAAAGTGAACAATAACATTAAAGCGCTTCACGGCTCACCCCCATAACGAGGGGCTGGACCAATTAACAAAATGAACTGGTATAGTCAGATACCCTGAAGAAGCTGGTGTCTTGCCAGTGAAACATGCTTTGGGTATCTGTTTAATATGCCAGTTCAAGAGGCTGTTCACTTTTTAGGCTAGCTAGATAAGCCTTTTTGGGTTGAATTTAACCCGCATTGAGTTCCCTAAACTAGCTCCTCCTTTTGGAAAGTTTTAAATGCTTTTCATTATCAATTTGTTCACCATCACAGTGAACTTGAATATTCTTTTTTTTTTTTTTTTAAACATGTTTATTGGTGTCGACAGCAATTCAGCGAATGGCGTAAGAGAGATATAAACAAACAGCCACCAGGGCTCATGTGAGAATGCAAAGGACTTCAAAAAGGTTAAAGGCACCCATGGTACAGCATTAAGAGATGGTACATACAAACATGGCTAGCACGGCAAACACGTGTACAGAGCAGAAAAATAAAGAAACCTGAATAAACAATAGTCGACAGTATTTTCTGTTTTTTACCAATTAGCGCTCGTGCAGTGCGTCAGAGCCGTCAGGCGGCGCGCGGCGCCGTAAGACAACGAATGCAATGGCATATAGTGAACTTGAATATTCTAACAGTGAATGGTGATAGGAGAAGTGTATTTTTCCCTTTTGATCTGATAATTTCCTGCTTTGGTTTTCAATATATGAATTAAATGTTAAATTTTATATATTCATCTTTTTTTAATCTCAAAGTTGCAGGACTGGAAGAAAACTGTTTAGGACACCAAAAAATGAAAAAGGCACACGGATGAGTCCAGGCCACTTATCTTTTAAGTGGAATTACAATCTGCATTGCTACTGGCTTCCCTATAAAGCAGGAATTATTAAACTTCAAAGGAAGGGTAAATGCCTAAACGAGTTCATGTCACTTCCTCCTGATTTAAAAAAAAAAAAAAGCCACTTCTTGCTTATTTAAGTTGACTTCTGTGACCCACGACTACATTAGGAGGATCCTGCCACTGTAACTCCATTACACAAAACCAGGATTACGAAAATGTTCAGTGCACAGATGGATTTACTGCAACATAAATCATTAGTTTAAATTAACCTAGTTCATAATGCAAATAGTTTCAAAGTCAAAAGGAAAGTGTGTAACAAAAAGAACATTTAATTTATCACGGTCATAGCTACGGTGCATCTGCAGTACCACCTACTGGACAACCAAGAAATAACGGTCCATCCGGAGTCCTTGCAAAGCACCCTCCATTTACCTATATATTACAGCACTCCTTTCTCAACAATGTAGTTTCTGTCTTGGGGTTGCTATCATTTTAATGAAATATCATTACAGGACACACAGGTCATTGCAGTAATATGTACAGCCCAGGGTGGATTTCTCTACGTATGTGCATACACAATAACATCTTGTTTAAAATAAAGGGTTCGGGTGGCTGTAAGTACTGCTGAACAGCTTGCAGTGTTTGATGACATTTCTACAGCTTTAAGATCATTGTGTCTTACTTACTGTGGAGCTACCCTTCTCCAATACCGCTCAATTCCATTCTTAAAATACAGGACAGCCAGCCATCTCACATTCACATCCAAGGAGTGATTTGTGAATATATTCTGTAGTGAAAAGAAAGAGAAATAATAATATTGCTACAAAGAAAAAAAGCGAGAAACAAAAAAATCAAAATACCATTTTTGACCAGTATACGATGATAAAAAAAAAAAAAAAAAAAAAAAGGTTGTACAAGCAGACCCATTTAAATGTACCCGCATAACACTACGTTAAACTCAAATTAGGGATGCACCGATAAATATTGGCCGAAAATGGCATTATCGGCAAAATGCCGATATAAAAAGAAATTAAAGCTTACCTGTGTGTTGGTCAAAACACAGTGTGCGAGCAGCATCTCTTGTACAGACCACGAGAAGCAGGAACCCAGCGGAATCACATGAATGCACATCACATGACTCTGCTCCGTTCCTTCTTCCCCTGGGGGCGGGACAAGAGGGAAGCAGCATGGCCCTTGCAGAAGTCTGCGAGAGAGAGAGCTGCAGTTCAGGTAAGGGGGTGGGGGAGGGTGTATGAGCAATTAAGGGAATGAATGAGTATATGAATGTGTGTGTGTGATAGCATGGCAAAGGGAGCCTGTGATCACACTCCTATCATGCCAAGGTTCTAGCATGCACTGGCCTGGGCATGACAGGAGTGTGATTGCTGTTAGCAATTTATATATAACATATTGTTGTTTTTTGGTCCAATTTTGGCGTGTTACTTACTTTTAATAAAAGTGTGGTTAACACACCAATATTGGACAGAAAATATCAATAACAATTTTAATATATATTTATTTGATTAACAGCAATCACACACCTATCATGCTAAGTCAGCCAGTACATGCTGGAATCTGGATATGCCTGGGCATAATAGGCATGTGATTGCTGTTAATCATATAAATATATATTAATAATATTGATTTTTTTTGTCCAATTTTGGTGTATTACTTACTTTTAATAAAAGTGTAGGGTGGGGGGGTTATTGTTTTTTGGTTTTTTTTGAAGGTGGGGGGTCATTTTCAGTTTCGGCCAAGTGAATCCTGAATTTTCGGTTTGGGTCCTGAATTTTCATTTCGGTGCATCCCTATTCCACAGAGGGTTCTATTCACTAAAGATAGAATTTGTAGGAGGGTTAAACTTTAACCTCCTGATATACATCAACATGCATTATGGTGGTCTTCTCCGGGCATTATAGAAGTTCAGATCAGAGCTTATTGCAGAAGAAGCTCACTAGATCCTTCTCTTGATATTGCATTATGGTGATATAAAGGGACTTATAGAAGTGCGCAACCTTCTTTAGTATACAGCCCTCGGAATTTATTGAGTGCGTGATAACCACAGAGGTTTACAGCAATGAACCAAATGATTACATTTTTGACAGGAGTCCTCAGAAACATTTTGAGTGGTCTGAGTGAGTGGGTTTTATGTCAAACTTTTCAGATGCACACTGTTCAGGAACCACTCAAAGAGGAACAAACGGTATGTGGCAAAAAAATACTCTTCTGAAGAGTAATAAGCTAGACATTATTCTGTGTACAAGTAAAATGAACAATAAAGCAACAGGAATATTCAAATAGAGTGGAAAAACATCACAATGCGTCACCGGGACACAGAAGAATTGTGACAACGTAGCTGACAGCGGAAGAAAGGACTGTCAATCGAAAATAAGATAAATGAACCAAGTGCCTTTCTGAAAAGCCAAATGATAAGACACAAGTCTCAATGGAACCGACTGACAAAAAACATGAGCACATAGGATGCAAAAAGAACTTAATCAGAAGCTGTCCGTCTGATGATAAGAGGTTATATCCAAGAGATGGGCTGCAGGCAACCACAAATGTAGGGGGTCGGTCCACTCACACTTCTCAATAATGAAGAAGACTCCCAAAAATACTGTGCAATCATAATATAATGTCCATAAAACTAAGCACAAAATCAATGGTGGAAGCAACGGACATCTAAAACAGCTCCTTTGAAGGAGAAAAATTCAACCTAGAAAAAAGTGCTTCAAACCTGGGATTATGCCATGTGGCATTTAATGTTGTTGAAGCACTTTTTCTAAGTTGAATTTTTTAATAGTAGCGGTAGACAATTTTATTTTAGTATTTTATAATGATCACCAGTACTTGAAATGCTGGCAAACAACACGCATTATGCAATGGCCCTCAGTCAATCTAGCCCTTCTGACTAACTCTGATCCATGCCCTGGTGAAGCTAATGGTCAATACATCGCATTTTCTGAATCAATTACTGAAAGCCTTGCGACACTAAGCAGAGTGATAACAGAAAGCAGTATTTTAATTATGTTCCTAAAGATACAATTGAATGTCCCATAGAGCCCCACTAATGAACAACGTATATTAAAAGTACTTTGTAAGAATGCATTAAGATGACGGCTGGAGTGTCCCTTTAGGAGGAAATTATTATTGAGCACTGGAGACTCAGACATTCGGCCACAGAAGCTTCACCAGACACAAACCAAGTACAGCATGTGCCAACTCCTAACAAAAAACCTGCGAAACACCATCCACACAGGATGACATTGCATTCTAAATACGTAGTGCGACAGAACCCTCCATCACTAGGGCTACTGGAGAGGCCTGAGAGCCAGCCTCCTCCCTACCGACTATGGGCCCTGACTTTGTAAAGACTTCTGTGGATACCCCCAGCAGTATATCATCTCATCACTTGCTGATGGGATTATCTCTGGCAGACAGCCAGGATATGCAAGCAGGGAGTGACCACCACTACAGACATTTGCCCCGGCCAAGCCATACCTGGAACTGATTTGGGTCAGTAATAGATAGTGGACGTTGGGACCCTATTGTATTGTTAGTCCCTTTACTGACTCTGTTGTCTCTGGGAGGCAGATTAAGGGGGCAGTTTGTATCCCAATATCTTGTTTATGTTAATGTGCGTTTTGCTGGATATGTCCAGCCATGCGTGTGAAAAAAAACAGTCTTCGTTTTACCCTACACTGAGTCTCGGCTAGTGACTGGGAAACCGGGGAAAGAGTGTGTTATCCCAGGCTAAGGGAGCACAAGTCAGCAGAGATAGTCGGTCGGACTATCCAGCTCCGTGACACAAACATCAAGAAGTAATTGGTCCCCCTTTCCAGCTATAACGGCTTCCACTCTTCAGTGCTTCTGTGGGAATTTTTGCCCATTCATCCAGGAGAGAATTTGTGAGGTCAGACACTGATGTGGGACGAGAAGGTCTGGCTCGCAATCTGCATTTCAGTTCATCCCAAAGGTGTTCAATGGGGTTGAGGTCAGGGCCAGTCAAGTTTCTTTGTGCACTGGGACACAGTGATCCGGGAATAGAAAAGGGTTTTCCCAAACTGTTCTCACAAAGTTGGAAGCATAGCACTGTCTAAAATGTCTTGGTATGTCTCCTTCAGCTTACCTAGACATTTTGGCCAATGCTATGCTTCCAACTGTGTGAGAAAAGTTTGGGAAAGACCCTTTTTTATTCAAGAAGATTGGAAGCTGTTATAGTTGCAAAGAGTGGACGAACTTAATGTCTATATATTTAGAATGCAATGTCAAAGTCCCTTTTGGTGTAATGGTCCAATGTCTCAATACTTTTGCCTATATATAGAAAAGTCATGAGCTACACTACCATGGGAAATCTGTTATTACATAATTTTACACCAAAGACCAACAAAATACAGGAAATATACTTTCATGGTTTTATTGATTAGATATTTTGTCCAGTCATAGCTGAGCAGATTGGATGTTTACCAAAGATTTGTTGTTATAGTTCCGTCTAATATGGAGCATCATGGATTCCTTTTTAAAAGCTTAAGGGTTAATCTTAAGGTACAGCAAACATGTTAGCTAGCTCATTGGGTAGCTCTATAGCTTTTGTAGAAATTACAGCTGCCGCGATTCTTGGAACGCCTTTGGCTGGTTAAGGGCTGCATAAGAGTTCTTGGATTTGTACTTCAACAGTAGCATAGCTGCCTTTTGGCCATCTCATGACATACACAAGTATAACAACTCACCAGGAGCACAGAATAAAATCCAGGCTGCGTTTCCCACTGTTTGAGCTGTTCCTCTGCTGGTTTCAAAACGGTGGAGTCTTGGCTACTTGCCTGGGTCAAGACCTGCAGCACAATGCTGCTGGCACTATTGAGATCCATCACAAACCTACAGAAAACAGGGGAATACAAACAACGTTACATTATACGACTTAAATCCATTAACTACGACAAATGAAAAGGCTTACCAGTAATCAAGACCCACAACCGTGTATTATTGATAAGAACGAAGGTTCAACATTTATCCCAGAGTACCTAGGAAAGCTAATGTTCGTCATTATATAGATCTGCAGAACTTGGACTGCCTTTACTGGAGGTTATGCTAGAAAAGTAACATACTGTAAAAGGCATAGGTTTTTCAAACACATTTTAGACATATTTTGTACAATATTTTTAAAGTAGCCAAAGCAAGAACTGTTCCAGTAAACCCCAAGACAATTAGAAATGTTTTTTTCCGAGACTTAATAAATCTCATGAGTATTAAAGCACTGGTCTCGTTTCTGGAGTTCCGATAACGGTGCTTTCATCTTTGAGACGCACATCTGTGTACAGAAAACACATTGAAATTCCCTATATAATATCCCTCCGAGTATACACCTTCCAAGGAATGTTGTATGTTTCAAAACAAATTGAATTATTAACGAGAAATTGTTGGTCCTACACAAAGTGATCTTTATGACCTAATTTAAAATTGCTTTAAAAGATTTCAATGAACTAATGAAGATGAATAAGGAACAAATAAGAAAAAAATGTTATGTTAGTTAAGCTACAACAATTTAGCAGCCTGCACATGAATTGGCAGTGGGGGGGGGGCGAAAATACGACTGTAAATTGAAGAGTCCAATTATTCAAATTAAGAACAATAAATGAATCAACAAAACGGGTTACAAAGCGTTTATGGAGTCCTCTTCAGACAAAGAGAACAGAGAATAGACTATGTCTACATACAAAAACCTTCAATCCATTACTTGAAGGAGCCCGACAACAAGCTCGCCCTAAGCTTTTAATATAATTGAGGTACAAGTGCTCTTCAAACATTTTTCTCCATGAGCATAAAATCCATGGCTGTATACAGTTATGGTCAGAATCAACATCTTATTTTGTTTCAATAAACTTCCTTTATCTGCAGACCTGATGCAGAATCTGCCATTGTTGTCAGTCATTTATTGGGTGACTTTCCTTGCAAAGAAACAGCACACAGAGTGGCGCTAATGCACAGAAGAAAAACAAATCAAAAAAGAATATTTTTAACACTACGCCCACCACATTGAAAAGTGAACATGTCGGCTGCTGTACATCCCATAGCAGGCTTTGACACTTGTTTAGATGTCAGGGATCATAAAAACAAAGTTTCAAAGCAAAATGATTTTCTTGTAATTATATATACACACACACACACACACACACACACACACTACGTATACACACACGCTCCTTTTACCGGCCAAATGGTCTAATAACCTTTTAAGAGCAATATACACTGATCAGCCATAACATTCTGAGCACTGACAGGTGAAGTGAATAATACTGATAGTCTTGTTATCGTGGCACCAGTCAGTGGGTGGGATATATTAGGCAGCAAGTGAACATGTTGATGTGTTAGAAGCAGGAAAATGGGCAAGCCAAGGATCTGAGCGACTCTGACAATTGCCAAATTGTGATGGCGAGACGACTGGGTCAGAGCATCTCCACAGCTGCAGCTCTTGTCGGGTGTTCCCAGTCCGCAATGGTCAGTACCTATCAAAAGTGGTCAAGGAAGGAAAAGCAGTGAACCAGCCAACAAGGTAATGGGCAGCGAAGGCTGGCCCGTATTATCAAATTCAACAGACGAGCTGCTGTAGCTCAAATTGCTGAAAAAAAGTTAATGCTGGTTTTGATAGAAAGGTGTCAGAAAACACAGTGCATGTTGACCCCTGTCCACTGCCAAAAGCGCATACAATGAGCACAAGAACTGGGCCACTGGTGGCCAGGTCTTTTAGATCACGTGGATGGCTGGGTGTGTGTGCGCATCGCCTACCTGGAGAACACACGGCACCAGAATGCATCCATGGAGGCCCCACCTCCCAACTTACAGGACTTAAAAGGTTCTCCTGCTAACCTCTTGGTGCAGATACCACAGCACACCTTCAGAGGTCTAGTGGAGTCCATGCCTCAATGGGTCAGGACTCTTTTGCTGGGAAAAGGGGGATCTACACAATATTAGGCAGGTGGTCATAATATTAAGGCTGATCGGTGTATCTAACCTAACAAAGGGAGCACATCATTACCATGCACTGATCTCTTATGGCTTCTTCCTTGTTATGTTTTCAAGTGGCAACAACTAACGTTTCCTGTTCAACCTCTGAGGCATCCACAGGGCATTCCGTACCTCATGCTCACTACTAGTGAAAGCGAGAGGCAGCAGGATGCAAAGAATTTTTGTTTTTTTTTTAAAACATTTTATTGTTTTGTGATATTGAACGTAAAGACTGAACATCCATAACAACCTCATGCATATTAACCCCTTAATGACCAATGACGTACCAGGGACGTCACGCAAAAACAGTCAGTTAACGGCCAATGACATGCGTCTCGCGTCACATTATTCAATAAGCTTTAATGCCTCGATTTTGATGGGATAAATTGAATTAGCTGGCTTAAAAAATGTCATGAGGTACACGATTCTATTCAAACTTGAATTCTATAGCATAGAATTTGAAACCAAGTTCATTTGAACGCCGTCACTTTCCATACAAAACGAACTAACGCAGATTCCATGATATGTCTCCATGCCTCAAACACAACCTATATCTTCCTGTTTAGGTAAGGGGGTATTGAAGGGCACCAACACGTTCTCGTTTTAGATATTAGCAGAAAAGTGTGGAAATTTTGTAACAGGTGCAGTTACATAATAATATTTAATTCTAACACATTCTTACCCATTGTCTTCTTTTGATACACAATCATTCCATTTAAGTACAACAGACATTTTGCTGTTTTACAATTAAAAATGACACATAAAAAAGCACCAATGACAAGGTGTACATCACCAGCATCTTTCTCCATCACAACTTCAATTACATCATTTTTCTGAGTCTAATTTGGAACCTGGGTTAGGGGTCAGAGTCTGCAATCTTGGGTATAACTTCCCCTGTGACCCAGCCGTACTATGTACATAGAAGATGACATTTTCTAGCAGCTGAATAAGTGACTGTATGACATCAGCAAAGTGATGCAAAACAACCAATTTCTACTTTTATTCCAATTATCTACTTTTTTTAAACTTTACAAAATTAAAGTTTTTGTTATAAAAACCCTATTCACTGATAGCCAGAGCCCTAAGAGTTAAGATGATGTCCAGAGGTGGGCGATGCCGAGTCCTGGACCCCACACAGCAACGGCACTCACAGCACATGGCCGGGCAGCCCAGGGTTACAGGCTCTGCTCAGCCACTGCCTATAATACCGGATACTGGCAGCCTTAGAGTGGCCCCTGACACAGCCGCCTGCCGACCGCGCACACCCAGCACCTACCTCCAGTTCCCAGCAGCAAAGCACCCGCGCCAGCAGCCACAGCGAGAGGATGAGCTATCGCGTGAGTTGGGACACACCACAAGGCGTGCAGACTTTACCCAGCGTGTAACGAGTCTTCGGTCACGCCAAGAGTCCCGGCCGCTACAAACTCAACGGCACCCACGAACTTACTCTGTCCCAGGCCACGGCGAGACACGCAAAGTCCGCTTCTCTCGGAAATCTCCGGCTTCTTTGCAGACTACAACTCCCGGCACGCACCTGCCAAACACAAACGCGACGGGTGACGTCAGAAGCCTGCGCCGCTCGTACAGCCCGCACGCTGTTTATGTGGAAGTTGTGTGCTGTGTGCGATTAATATCATAAAGATGCCGAAAGTCAAAGCAGAGAAGAAGAGCCGGCAACATCAGGAAATCCGGAGCCAAGGTATTTCCCATCACAGAGCAATGTCCGCAGGTTAAATACAGTCTTCGGGAGGCACACGGACACCTTATATAGATCGAAAGGTTAACCCGTGACGTACGGTAGTCCAGCAGCATTCGTATACTGTTATAGATACATAGATTTAGTTTTTGTGTATTGCCGGGTGGAAAAATGTGTAGAATTACTAGGTAACACAAATTAAATGGCATCTCTGAGAGCCCGAGCTGCAGGGTCAGTTAGACAGCCGTCATTCCTGAGCCGCAGCGATCAGATTACCCATATGACGGTATATTGGAGTTTCCATTCTGGCCTTTTATAGATGGGGGCCCCCCACGGATTCCACACCCTGACCTGCTGTATGTAGAATTCATAGATGCTGGGGGCCACAGATAACCTCCTAGAGCTAAAGAGCTAATGTTGAAAATTGTCCTTGCCTCAAAAACGTGGACAGCGAGGAGTCGTTGACTAATTGTGATAAGCGATATGGAGAATAAGATACGGACACAAAGTAATTCCATGTTACCTAGTGAGGTACATGATGGGTGCAGAGAATAGGCAACAATTTAGCTTCTAAAACTGCACAACAATTTCACCAACATTACTTACTCGCCACACTAAGGAAGAATGGAGAGTTCATAAAAGGGCTACCAAAATGGCAAATGGCTTACAGGATGCAAATGATCAGGAAATATTAAGATGTACGGCTTGGAGGAGAGACTGCGATGTGACGAGACCAAGGACTGACCGAGGTCGGAGTCTCTACATCAGGAAAAATGGGCTGAATGGTCAGCTTCTATGTAATTTTATAAATAGGGTTATTTAAAAGATTTTATAACCAAACATTTGCTGATGGCTGCACCTTTGATAAAGGGCCTCTGTGCGCCTATGAAGATATTCCATTACAAATCAGTCGTTTCCAGCTACAATAGTAATTTCTAACATTAACACCATCTGCGCTGTATTTCTGATCCATTTCGTGTTATTTTAATAGCACAATTTGCTTTTGTTTCAAAAACGAGCACATTCTTAAGTGACCCCCAAACTTTTGAACAGTAGTGTATGATATCACTGTTACTTAAACTGGGGACATTTTCACTGTTTGTGGAATTTACATGACACACGGCTCCGCTCCCTTTCGATGGTCCGAGATGCCGTGTTGGCCTATTAACTATTGTTAGTAATTCGGTATTAGAATTTCTGATGTTCACTTTTATTTAATCCCAATGTTTAGGGGTTATGTTCAACACTGGAATTGGCCAGCATATCTTGAAGAACCCACTAATTGTAAACAGCATCATTGACAAGGTAAATCATCATTATATTAAATCATATTGACCTGCATTATTGGCATTATTATTTATTGTTTATATAGCGCCATCAAATCCTCATCGCTGTACAATGGGTAGACGAGTAGTATGTAACATAACAATATGACTTACAGAAACAGGTGAGGAGGGCCCTGCGCAAACGAGTTTACAATCTAGAGGGATTTAGGGTGTATTTCACAATAGGTAAAAGTGCCAAGGTTATGGATTGGACCAGCCACACTATGGATCCATGCTGCCAGTAGAACAGCTGCCGGTTTGGATCCAAAAACATGTGAAGTAGATTAAGAAAAGCGATTGGTTTAAAGCTATCTCTATACCAGGATCCATGCTAAAGCCGAGATGGCTCCCCAGTTATAATTCTGTGTGTGTTTCGCTGGGGGACATGCGTAATATTACTTACATTGGCAGCTGCATGTATGAAATGGATATCCGGTGTGGAGTTTTGTAGCTGGTATGTTTCTGCTTTACATTTAAATGTCTCTTTTCAGGCCGCTATAAGACCTACAGATGTTGTACTGGAAGTTGGTCCTGGAACTGGTAACATGACAATCAAGCTGTTAGAAAAAGCCAAAAAGGTAAACAGCGATTTATGTGTACAATGGATGAAAGATACAATACAGCTGAATGAGGAGAATTCAAGTTACTACAATGAAAACTCATGTTTCAGTGCTCTGTCCCTTCCAACGTGAGAAGGTGGCCTATGTAACTGATAAGTTCTAAATGTATGCATGTTTATGGATCCCTTCTCCTCCTTGTGTTATAGGAACCAGCCTATTATAATTTTATTGTCAAAAATTAAAAATATTAAGGTGATCGCTCACTTTACATATTATATGTAATGTTGACACCTAAGATGCCCTATAAAAGGTCATCCACAAAACATTTGTTGCAAGATGCTCTGGGGTAAGAGAGCTGTCGTGGGGAAAAAACATTATAAACAGGTGATCATGTGACATTTCATTTTATAAAGATAATTTATCTTATAGTTGCCGTATTTAGTCATATAGCCCTCTACCTCCTTAGCTGTTCATTTCTGGCCATGTTTGGTAGAATCCTTTTTAAAATCATATATATAATGGTGCAAATATATTAATATATATTATAATGTATTATTCCAAAAATATATAGAAAATTAACTTTTTGTTTCCTAGGTTGTGGCGTGTGAGCTTGATACACGGCTTGTCGCAGAGCTGCAGAAACGAGTCCAGGGCTCGTAAGTGTAAATATTACTAAATAATTGTATAAATTAGTGCATGGGGGGTCTGCCATAGAGTGTATTCCCAGTGAATCCGTGTGGGAGCTGAAGATTTTTTTCTATTCCATCTGCTGTTATAATAATAATGTTGCAGCATGAAATTCTTCCTACTTTTCTTTTGCTGCCGTGATGCCAACCTGTATCATGCTATTAGTAGAGCCTCAAAATTTTAGCTGTCAGATCTGGTCAATCTAACATCTTACAGTTTAGTTTATTAAAAATTTAAATTTGTTTACTCACTGAATCAAATTGCGTTTAGTAAAGCCGGGAAGTTGACAGTTTCCGTGTAAATATAGATACAGAACAGTAGCTGTTTCATGACCTCTCTTATTAATACAATTTTATTTTTTCCTCCCCAGAGCCGTTGCAAATAAGCTCCAGGTCTTGGTTGGTGATGTGCTGAAGACAGACCTGCCTTTCTTTGACCTCTGTGTGGCTAACTTGCCTTATCAGGTATTTTTCAATTATTAGTATAGTTTGCTCAATATGTAATTAGCTCACTAAGATTTTATTTTCGAGGGAAAATAAGTAATTCGGTATTTAATAATTATTTTTTTTTATTTCATTTTGTCAGAAATGTATGATACAAAAAACACAGTTTTAAAATACTACTATAAAAAATTAATAATTCCCCCCCCTTTTTTTTCTTTCTTCGAGATCTCATCTCCCTTTGTCTTCAAGCTGCTCCTCCACAGACCATTTTTTAGGTATGTTATTTTACTATTATTATGGTGGTGGTTATTATTATTTTTGTTGCTACCGTTATAAAGAAGTAATATTTTCATTTACACAGGCTGTCGCTTATATTGACCGTTGACTTGTTTCTCTCAGCCAGAGAGGGATTTTGCATGACCCAGACGGGGTTCTAGCCTTAGCGAGTCCATTTAGGAATGATTTAGAAACGTATACAAACTGATTTTCTGTTCTTTAAAAAAACATCAATCAACAGAACTGTTTCCTACAAAAGCTTCTAAGTGATGCTGGAAATGCTCCCTCTGCCCATATTTAAGCATAAAGTTATGCAGCTCAAACTAAGCATTTCTCAGATCCATGTTGGATAATGATTTTTGGTGTCCTGTTTTTTTATTTTAAATTGAAATCTGTTTTTGTAACTGTCCCAATTCTCCTTGTACGTCGAACATCAAGGTGTGCGGTACTGATGTTCCAGAGAGAGTTTGCTATGCGTCTTGTGGCCAAGCCTGGAGATAAACTGTACTGCAGACTTTCCATCAACACCCAGCTACTGGCTCGCGTGGACCATCTCATGAAAGTAAGTGTCTGTCTGTGTGTGTGTATATATGTGTGTGTAATATATATATATATATGTATATAATTACACATACGCAGGAGCCTGGCCCTCTTGTCCTTCTCTGGCTTAATGGTTAAATGGTGTGAGGTTCAAACCCCTTCTCCCTATTGTTTCCAGAAGCTCCTGCGTCTCTTCCAGATGACCTTAACTTCATGATATGCTACTCTCTGGCATAAACCTTCACAGCACATTTATCACAAAGTTAAACCCTAATGAGCCAAATACCTTTGCAAGCTTTTTGTAGGCTAGTTTCATAGTATTTACATTGGCCACATTCATTATCCAGCCATGCTCTGTGATTTACACTTTAATCCATTTATTATAATTTATGATTTGTTAGTCCCTGTATCATTGTGGAGATAAAAATATTCTGTTTGTGTATTGTGTGAAATGCTGATATTACTCTTGTAAAGTATCTCTCTTTGCAATGCTGATGGGCAGGTTGGGAAGAACAATTTTAGACCTCCTCCAAAAGTGGAGTCCAGTGTTGTCCGGATAGAACCCAAGAATCCCCCCCCACCTATTAACTTCCAGGTAAGGCTGCAAAAGGCTTTATGATAAGGACATTTTGCTGCTTACAAATCAATTTGGGGGGTTCTCAATGTGTTTTGTGCTATGAAATGATCTTGCATGAATGTGACTCTTCAGGACGAATGACCTATATGCAAGTCACAATTTTTAACATCTGCTAATTTGTATAAATATCATGCTGCTAAATGGGCAGCTTGGTTATTTTGGTTTGTCTTATATACAATATATATACATGAAAAAAAGTGTAAAACATTTCAGGGATTCTGTTCAGAATTCAGATAGATTTAAAGGACTCCTATGGATTTCTTACATTTGATCACCTTTGGAGCAGTTTACAACATACAGAAAAAATGCATATTAAAGTACTCTGTGAGTAACCCTGACTCTCCGGGTACTTTAATAAGCCTTCTTCCAAAACATAAAAATATCTAAAACACTTTCCTGACACAGAATCTGCAGCCATTCTTCCGTGATCCGAAATTTCTTGCCACTGATCACCAGATCACTAGCAGAATCTATCCCCTGGTTAGTAAATGGAGACTATATGTATAATATATACCAATGATATTGTAAATGTCTGTTATTCCAGGAGTGGGATGGTTTGGTTCGAATTGCTTTTGTCAGGAAAAACAAAACTCTCTCTGCAGGATTTAAGTAAGTAATCACTTTTTTTTTTTTTTCTTAAACCAATAACCCTTTCTTCCACAAAAAATAGTATATTCCAAATAAATTACTGTTTATAGAACATTGTTTTACATCTTTTTCTTGGAAAAAGAACAATCGTTTCTGCAGCATCCTCTGTGTTTTTAGATAGATATGTGCACACCTGTCCCATCTTGTTTTGTTATCCACAAAAGCTAGATGGAAATAGGAACATATTAATTGCACTACATATTTTGCATTATAAATTAATTACCAATTAGGTAAGCATGCCTCTAGTTCAGCAAAGTAAGTTGCAGCTTACGCAGAAACTTCAGCTCTGCTGAGTGTACTTGCATAGCACACGGGCATCGTGGGCATGTAATGCCGTCTCCCCAAATATCAGGACTTAAATTGCTTAAGTAGCATAGACTGACTGCACCCGCTGATGTGCTTTTATATTTCAGATCCAGTGCCGTGCAAGAACTTCTTGAGAAGAACTACAGAATACATTGTTCTCTACACAGTATTGTAAGTAAATATCCATTTCATAAAATGTCTTTATGATTATTTTAAATTTAAACAATGCAAATATATTTGAAGCTCACATGCCAGGATTCCATTTGATGTGAATAGCTTACCAATTACTCTTTCTTCCTAATAACTGAGTGCGTTAAACCGGAAATAATTGTTCTTGTTTTAATGCAGGCAATTCCAGAAAATTTCAGTATAGCTGAAAAAATTGAAAATATCCTTCAAGAAACTGGATTTAATGAAAAACGCGCCCGATCTATGGACATAGATGATTTCATTAGGTAATTCACTGTTAATAGAATGTGTATTTGATCCACAGGTCTACGCAGCCTGGCGAGTCTGTCCTTTTCAGTGGGATCTCTGTGCTTTTCTGAACAGATTAGATTATATTTAAACATGTGCAAAGGAATATTGGTGGAGCACTGATTTTCAAACTGGTTGTACTGGGACCGTTTACAATTGTAGACCCTGTTTAAGATGCCTGTTTAAATACAGAGGACAAATATTCCAAGAAATAAAGGGAGTAACTCCAACATGGGACTACAGAAACCTGATAAAATAAAAAATCAAGAGGCCTTAATTAAGAGGGACAGAGCCCCAACAAATGTCTAAATGCTCCTAGCAAAATACTCTAGGTTGTATGCATTCCAGAAATAATATTGTTTTATATAGCACAATCATATTCTGCAGCAATGTACATTGTGTAAACAGGAGAAGTAATGCATCACATAACAATTAGATTTACAGAAACAAGGGCTAAGGAGGGCTCAGCTCAAACGAGATTACAATCAAGAGGGTAAATACTTGTCATGGGTTGTACTAACTGTAAAAAGAAAAAACCCAATGGATGACCTAATTATTGGTATTTAAAGGTGGTTCTACAAGCAATTGAATCATAAGGTGTACTTAGTTTTTACACATGGCTTCTTCATTTTGGCTTTATCTTTGTTGTATAAATCATGACACGCTGTAATATGCCATGTTGTTTTGTTCATCTGGGGTTGTATTTACCTAATTTTTAGATCTGCTAAGGAATTGATGATTATTATGCCCTGATATGTGAAACCATATAATTCAAAGAGGATACTTTCTTTTTCATATGTATAGTGAGGCTTTTATAAAATCAATACAACTCAGTGTATTTTTTGTGAACTCAGCTAGCTTGGGAAAAATCATGCAAAGAAATGTGGAGGTGGAGTTAAATATTTAAATTTTTTAATATGGATATTTATATATAATTTGTATGGATACACTAGATGAAAAAGCGGAATCACGGTTGAACTTTTGGTATAAATGTGAAGTCCAGGATTTAGGGTATGAAATACCCTTAGTAAAGTGGATGTTATTAGATGCTAGAGGTTAGTTATCATATGTTCTTTACGCTGCATTTAAACCATCATTAAATATTCTTTTTTTTTTTCTTCTAGCCTTCTTCATGGATTTAATTCTGAAGGAATTCACTTCTCTTAGAGATTTATTTATCCTGTTTTACTGCAGAAGGTTAAAGAAGGCTCTTTACAAATGGAAGTCATGAATGTTTGCCAGAAATGGACAGATCTACACCAAAACAAATCGCGTTGTTTGAAGTGGTTTTGATTGCAATATGTATAAAAAATATTTGTATAGTTTAATTTTTGTGTTCTATGCAATGAAGCAGGAACAAGTAAAATTTTAAATCTTTTTTCGTGGTGGATTTTTTTTTATTTCAAAGACGTTGGTTGTCTTAGAAATAAATTCCGGTGGGGGTTCTGGGTTCCCCCCCCTCAAAAAGAAATGTTTAATCGCCCAATCGCAAACCCACACGCCTGAATTATTATTATTATTAGACAACAGTTTGCACATTGTAACCAGACTGAGTAGTTTCATAAATATACACCCATGCAAACTGATTTTCAAATCTAACACTTCTGAAATATCCCTAGAAGCTATTAAGCAACCCCTTAAAATTGCGCAGGAGCAGACATGCTTGTCTTTGCAATATGGTTACTTCTCCAGTAGGTGGCAGTGTAACCCTCTTTTCAGTTCAAAGTGAAACCTTTTTTTCTAAGAATACAAGATCCAATTTGTTTGATGTAATCTCACCTTTGACTCTATGCTAGTCCAACCTCTTTTACAACATGGCTCTAAATTTCAACCGCTTCTCCAAGGTCTTGGCTCTGATTACAGGCCAAAGGGAGATTATCCAATTCCAAGCCTTGTTCACTTCGACAGAATTAGGGGGACCGTATGGTCTCTGTACACCCAGACACCCCCCAAAAAAAGTTATCACTCATATGGCTCCCTTAACTTTAGTGTATCTAGGTCATGAATATTGACAATTTTTACGCCAAATGAAACAGATTTTCTAATATTATTGCTAGTTGATTAAACGGTAAACAGAAAAGGCGAGGTCTATAATGCCAGATTATAAATCAAACTGAAGTTGGTACCACGCATTGGGTTACTCTGTTAAGCCATTTACAAAAAACACAGCAGAATATACTTTTTACAATAATGCACCAGTAACCTAACGTTAGCGCTGGCAGATTGGCCAATTTGTCTTTCAGCACTTGTCAGTAGCCCAGCCCTTTAATGGTTAAGATTTTAAAAACCTGCTTTAATTAGACAGTTAATTAGTAACTTACAAAGTTACTAATTGGGTAATTTTGTATAAATAAGTAAAAAACTAGTGTTTATGCCGTCAATAAATTGGACACTTATTTCTTCTCCTGCCTTTCTTACCTAGTCTTAACCCTTTCTTTTCCCTCAACGTACTTCCCCTTAAATTGACTCCATCACTCTCCCAATCGCGTGAATTTACCCTGCTGGTGTAAAAAGGAGACAGCTCAGAGCAGGAGGGACGCTAGAGTGAGCAAATCCCAGCAGAAAGGGCAAGAAGAGGCAAGGAGGATCAGAGGAGAGTTGGAGGGGGCAGGTATATGCAGCATAGGGGCAGAGAGGACAACACTTGTCCTTGTGGGAATTCAAACACTGAGTGGGACAGTTTTAGACAATTCACACGGTGACAAGGCCTATATCACTTCCAGGTTCTCTTGTCTATGGCACAAATCAGGACTCCAGGTGCGGACTACTTAGAGAGGCTTCTTGGTCTCACGCAGTGGCAGGGTGTAAGATGCTGGCAGGAACAGCATACACTGAACAGCACAAACCAAGTAGCTGGCATTGTGTACAGGAACGTCTGCATGGACTAAGGGCTAAACCCTTCCAAGTCCAAATGGGAGATTCCACAGAAGGCTGTGGAGAATAGCAGGGCTAAGACCCTGTGGGACTTCCAGATCCAGAGGGACAAGCAGGTACTGGCACAACATCCTGGTGGTAGAAAAGGACCAGAAGACAGCAGGGATGATAGATGTAGCCGTGCCAAGTGGCAGCAACATCAGCAAGGAGTATGAGAAGCTGGAGAAATACCAGGGCCAAAAAGAACTAGATGAGGCCAAATGGTCCCAGTGGTCATAGGAGCACTCGGGGCTGTGACTCCTAAGCTGGGAGAGTGGCTCCAACAGATTCTAGGAATGACATCAGAACAGAAGAGTGCAGTGCTAGGAACAGCTAAGATACTGCGCAGAACCCCGAAACTCCCAGGCCTCTGGTAAAGGACCAGAGGAAGACACACACCACCCATAGGAGTAAGAAGGGAATAAATATTCCTATATATATATATATATATATATATATATATATATATAATTAGATGTATTTGTGAAATGTTTTGCGTTTGTCTGATGTTACTTATATCATAGAGCCAACAGGTCTATTTAGAAACCAGTAAGGTATATAGTGGCAGAGATCAATATAAAACTTTTACACATTATGAAGGGCCAACAGCAGCAAGATTTTCCAGCAAGATCATCTGAGCTGGTCCTGTGTAATGCATAATTCAATTGGTAGGGAGACTGAAGACAGTGGCAACAAAGACCCTCCTACAGCTGAAGCCCAATGTCTAGTGACTTGAAGGAGCGGGAACCAAAAACCGCTGCAAACTCTCCCTTTAGTGAATAGTTGTCATTTTAAAGTTTAACACCTGAAAAGCGATGGCTGCCGTCTCAATGTATTTGTCCAAATCTGTCCCAAAAAAAGATCACACACTTCTGATTAAAAGCAATATCCCCGCATCAAGTTATTGACACACCACTAAATAGTAATCCGATCGCTACCAAAAGTGTTTACAACAAACGGACACACAAGCTTCACCAAACATATCAACGTAGCTCTGTTTATTGTTAACTCGTTTGCTAAAAGCATAAAGTTAACAGATCCAGCATAAGGCAGCAAATATAGTTCAGTTGTCATCCTTGGTATTTTTCACCTAACAGATAAAACGTGGCATAATGTCAGACTTCTCACATGTACTCCAAAGGTATCTTTCTTGGATTGACACATAAGAAAACATGAAAATGTGTGCATTAGCAAAAGTGCTACTATATTCCAACACATATCCTTCTCAGTATCTTAAACAGCGTTTCATTAATACCCCAGGTGTTCTTTCTTACATTAACTAAATTTTTATTCTTTACAAAGAAAATGTTAATTATACAACCACTTTACAGTATTCAAATATCCATTTTACAAGCGGAAGATGGAATTCCCAGCTACATTACACAGTAAGTTATGGGTTATGCAATATGGCACATCCTGTAACATAAACTAAACAGAACAAAAGAGGAAAAAAAGACGGTTGTAAACGGTTATTTCACATTGACAGACAAGGAATGTTTTCCATTTACTATTAAGGCTGTGCTTAATGGAGAAACAATACGTAGGATTAAAGAGCCTTTACAAAGGCACGTAAGAGGTGAGCACAGCAAGTTGGTTTAAAATCTGTACAATAAACGCATTAATAGCATGCAACTAGGTTAAAAGCACACAGGTTCTTTTTGAAGAAAAGAGAAAAAAACTGAGCCTTCAATCAAAAAAAAAAAAACAAAAGAAATAAAAATACAAAAATAAAAAAAAATTCCAGTTCTCAGTTTATAAATTCATTATTTATTTAAAAAAGGGCGGAAAAAAAAAACATTTTGGAACATAAGACATGATTGAAATATTGAATATTTTGAACAAAGTGCCTCGCAGTCCCTAAAAATAGGTTTGTGCCACTGTCTGACAGACATCAACATAGTGGTTAGCCCAAAATAGATATCCAAGTCGAGTGAAAGGAGGACATTTCCACCAACATTATAAAAAAAACGTACTTATTATTTCAAGTTGTTGGTTCTCACGGCCACAGATTAAGAACAATGCTGTTTTACAGTACAAAGTTTTTGCTTTTGTGAATGTTTTTTTTTACATTACTCCTTCATCAAATCCTCGTCTTAAAGAGCTCGGGGCCTCTTGGGGTTAATTTGTTTGCTGGCTTGTTCCTCCTCTTGCAAAGCGGAACGGAAGGATTTCACTTTATCTTCGAGAAAGAAGGAAAATATAAATAGGATTGTTACATTATACCCAGGCAAATGTGATACACAAAGAGGCGCTATATCATTCATTACTCATTAAAAAACCTTGATGCCTTCCACGCTGTCTAACTCAACGGCCACATTTTCTGGATATGCTTACGCACAGGCATTTTAAAGAAAGTTGCTCGCTTTCAGACACAGATACACAGAATTCCTGGCCGCCCAGGCTTCAGGTTAGCTGTAGCTCAACAGATTTACAACTATACAATATAGCCACCCATGTAATCCACGTCATGTTAGGCTAAATCACAACTTGTACACAACGTTCCGTGTTCACTTATTCATACATTTTAGACCATTACATAATCAAACTAGTATCGCTTCCTGAGTGTATGAAGACATTGATCCAGATAAAAGTGTTTCTCGTATTCCTGCAGATCTGGGGCCAGTAAAATAGGAGAATGAATGCAGAACGGAGAGTAACAATTACCATATGTGTCAAACAGACTAAAAAAAGTGAGTAAAGGGAATGATTAAAACTAGATTTTCCTCATTGTTTAGGAGAACATTTCCACACCTGTATAAATATTTGCAATCCACCCACTCCTCGTCACTCATTTTATAAATCTATTTGAATTGTAAGGTAGAAGAATCATAAAATGCTTACCCCGTAACTCGGTGAGAATTTCAATCTTTTGCTCCAGGATTGCCTCCAGTTGCGTAGCATACGAGTCTACATCATAGTCCACTTCTTCTGCCATCTCTAAAAGTGCCTTTTCATCTTCAAGCCACCGTATGGACTCCTACAAGTAATGCAATGTTAATGTTTGGTTTTTAATTGTTTTTACTTTAAGATAAAAAAAAAAATACAACTTTTTTTTGTATTCGACTAGCAAATCAGGGAGAAGAGTCTTATACATTGACATTGTGTTCTAAGCCCATGAAAGCACAAGTCTACTTTGTAATGCACTGGCTTGGAGTTTAGTCTGAATTCATGTAAATGGCCAAAGTTGTTACTTAAACTCTAAGTTCATGAGCACTAAATACGGGGAGTTTAATACATAAAACATACAGGTGAGTAAAGCATGGGAAAATTAAGTCACTACACTATCCCATGTAAGCAGGTTTGAACACGGCACTTTTCACCTTCTGTGTCTGTAACCCTAAATTGTTATGATGTCCCGTTTACCGATTTCACAAAGCTGCTGAATATCATACCAATATATAAATAAATGACGACACACCTGAAACACCGCTCTGTGATCTTCTACAACTTGCTCCTCCATTTCTACCATTTGAGACACTGCTTCATGGAACGTGAACAACTGTGGGGATACCTCTTCCTCCTGTAAAATATATTTTATATAATTTCAAAATATTAAAATGCAATCTCCACCATTAATCTGGGAGACAGAAACCACTCTATTTTAACACAAAGCCAGTCTACTGATAGGTAATAAGACACTTTGTTATTGCTGACAGAATCATTCACTCAGAGGGTGACAGTAAACAATGTATGTAAAAAATACAGATCTACCACATGTTCCTTTAATCCCTTCATGACCAATGACGTGCAAGGTACGTCATAAAAGGATGTTCCTAAAGGACTAATGACGTTCCTGGGGTTCATAACCAGAGCAGTCAGTCTACAGTGGATTCTCTGCACCTTCATGCATGGGATTTGCCCATCACAGATACAGTTAAATGGTGCTGCCTTTGTTTCTGTCTCTCTCCTCCTCACTTTGATTGCGAGCAGTACAAAGTAAGTAACACATATTCCCCTAGGCCACAAGAGCCAAAAAATTATATATATATATATATATATATTTGCAGTTAGTGGGGAAGTTGTTTGCAGTTGTAGTTATATAAAAACCTAAAAATAAATGAAATATTCAAGCAAGCAAGTTAAATATATGTTTGGCACTTTCCACGGGGGGGGGGGGGGGGGGTTGAAGTGTCTGCCAGCACGGGAGGTTGTCTAAACGCATCGTCCGGACGGTCACCGGCTGCGGCGATGCGGGTAAACAACCTCCGGTGACGGTCCACACGATGCGTTTTACCTCTGCCCCCAAGACTTACCGGTTGTATACGCGTATTGCGTAGATGCCCCCGCTGGCCCCGCAAGACACCCGTGAGTCTGCTCCGGTAAGTCGGAGGGGGGGAGGAGGACAGTGGCAGCATATCTCGGGGGGGGGGACAGTGGCAGCATATCTCGGGGGGGGCAGTGGCAGCATATCTCGGGGGGGGGCAGTGGCAGCATATCTCGGGGGGGGGCAGTGGCAGCATATCTCAGGGGACGACGACAGTCGCAGCATATCTCGGGGGGGACGACAGTCGCAGCATATTTTGGGGGACGACGACAGTGGAGGCATATCTCGGGGGGGGAGGAGGACAGTGGCAGCATATCTCGGGGGGGGAGGACAGTGGCAGCATATCTCGGGGGGGCGACGACAGTGGCAGCATATCTCGGGGGGATGAGGACAGTGGCAGCATATCTCGGGGGGACGACGACAGTGGCAGCATATCTCGGGGGGACGACGACAGTGGCAGCATATCTCGGGGGGATGAGGACAGTGGCAGCATATCTCGGGGGGGGAGGACAGTGGCAGCATATCTCGGGGGGGGGGGCAGAGTGGCAGCATGTTTTTTTCTTTAAAAAAGCACCAAACTTTTAGGGTGCGGCCTATATACGGGGGCGGCCTATATCCGAGCCAATACGGTATATACACATCATTTGTGTGGTTAAACTAAATGAGAAATAAGAGCAAAAATTGTATTCTTACTCAAGATTTCGTCATTTATTTATTCCATGGCAGTAATATATTATATACAATCTTCCCCCATCCTGCCATTTCAGGGTAGTTAAAAGTTACAAAGAAAATGAAAACCAAACGTACACACATTTATACCAAAAGGATTCAGCCACCAACTTTCTATAAAAAAAAAACTAAAAATACTATTAACTGTACGCTAAAAAAAGCTTAGAGAACTGGAAAATGCCTCCACCTACATTTTGTTCGCACAGCAGCTTGAGATCATCTCTCTGAGGAGAACTCCCCACTCCCCACAGGGCTTCCAAGTCATCAAGCTGGGACTGCGCATGATGGATCATTGGGCGGAGGTCTCCGGCTGCGTTGGGATCCACTGTAAGTTCCTTCACTCTGGAACGGAACACAAGGTGTTGGCGTTTGAATTCAATGTGTCATTTCCCCGAGTTACAGAACAGAAAGCAATACCCAAAACATAGTTGTCGGCTGCGCAGATCTCTTTGTTTGAGCCAGAACAGTTCCACAAATACACTACATAGAAACAATATATACAGTACAGGCACTGTTTGGGATTAGCTTTCTGTACCGAACATGAAAAGTAGGGCTACAAGGAAATTCATAAACTAATTATACAAAAAAAAAATACTACAAGTTTAGATAAGTGAATAATCAAACAGGCCATTGATCAGGAGTCATTAATGCCCTTATGGAAATATAACAGCCAAGAGGGTCAGCAAGCTTTTTAAAATTATTTTTAAGCTGTAGTAGTTCTATAAAATATTTTCAAGAAGACTTTCTGAATCTTATTTTCCCACGTAGTCTTTTCACTCCATCGTACTAAAGGCGGAAATCATTTTTTAATAAAAAAAAGAACAATCGGTTCTGGAATAAGGGAACAAAGACATCTACTGAAGCCGACAGCAAAATGGAAAAGAAAAAAATATATATATATATATATTTATATTAAGAAATAAAACAAAGTCAAGCAAATAAATAATGAAAAAACAGTTCCTAAAATGCAAAAGGAACCATGCAAGTAAAAGTAGTAGCCGAATAACCAAATAACTAGAATAACGGATTCACTGTTACATGGGGATACACAAGTTTTCACGTGCTAATGTATAGAATGATGTAGACCTGGTGAGTGTAGGAGAAAAGTCATCATACTCATAGGAAGGAGAGAGATCAGAGCGACTTCCACTACCCTGTGAGAAGGGAATGTCCGATGGACTAATTCCAAATTCTTTTACTCTGGAGGATCAAGACATAGCAAAACGGTTGAAGAAAAAGTTGATAAAAAGGTAGAAAACACCAAGATCGCACACAACGGGCATACACAAATGGTTGCATAAATGTAACAGGGTAGAAACACAACAATTCTGAACATCTAGCCACACCAGGACACAAAAGCCCCCCCATACAGGCCACCATGACATTCAGGGAACGGCTGACACCTTTCTGCCCACAGGGACGGTTTAGCTATGAGGACCCGTATTATATTTGGCAGACAATGTACTCAATGTGTACTCCCCAGTCCTGTCATTTATAGTATTTATAGTACAGGAACGCATAGAAACCTTCAAAGCTGCACAGAAATGATACAGGCTGGGGAACTGCAAGTAAAAGTTACAAGCAGTGGCTCAACGGTTTTAAATCAAGGCAGCCAACGGCACAAATGTCCCCAGGCCCACCAGCCAGCCCCCTAAATTATATTTAAAATAAATTGAGTACTACTACAAAACCCCCCAAAAAACAGTAGGAAAATAAGTGGATCTGCACCCTACATCTGGGTGGAAGATTTACTTCAGGTGGGGAAAAAAAAACATGTATACATTATGCTAGTAAACGTGAAATAGCCATGTGTTTACTGAGTCGGGCTGAGCATCTACGTGGAATTGGTTGATGAACACAGAAAATGTAGCCCTGCAGCTGCCGCTGTTACTCAGCTAAGTGCTAAAAGCAATGGGTGGCAGGCATGGACTCCCCTATGACTACAAAACGGGCCTGAAGGCTCACATTCATTACAGCCGAGACACGATAATGCCTGTTATTAAACGTTTAAGACTCTTCTACATTTTAATACAGATTGCTTGGATTCTAGCTGATCTTTTTCAAATGGAAAATATGATAAATACAAGTTTACAACAATACCAGCTACTTCGTGTTTTAGGAGGATTTGTACCGGTGAGAGAGAGTTTAATGGATTCCAAATCTTTTAGCATTCTACAAAAGCCAATGCAAAGTGCAGCCAGTCTAGGCACAGGGACACGGCTATCCTGGATCGATGATGAGACCAAGGAGCGACTAAGGCTTGAATCTTAACAGGAGAAACCAGCAGACTAGATTGGCCGTAAGATTCCTATCTGCGGTCCAATACTGCTTCCATGTGTCAGCATTCAAAAACACAGGCACCATGAGTTTAAGTTTGCAACGTTATCACATATCAAGCACGCGATACATACCTATTGGCGTATCTTAAAGTGTTTAAAGTGTTTTCACAGGAAGCCATTCCAGGAGAAATTGTTGCAATCTAGATTTTTAGAAAAAGTACATAATTATACATGATATGAAGGCACAAGGCTTCAATGTAAAGGGATACTATGTATAATTAATACATTTCCTCCACATTAAAGATATTTAACCACTAGGATGTTCTGGGCTTGGTTATGAGACATGTTAGGGAAGAAAACCAAAAAATATTTCACCGATCCTTTTATTGTCCAATCTAAGCAACATAACAGAAAAAACGACTCATGTTTCCCGAAAACCGTAATAATTTCATAAAATTCATATATTCAACTACTTTACAGTGATGTATGAATACCTACAGAGGAATACACCTCGTTTATCTGCAGCCCTGGAGGCTGCCATTGTTTTCAGTAATATTTTAGGGGACTTGCTGCTCAATGAAGTATGTTTACAGATGTCCGGGTGAGCGATCAAGATTATTATTTCACATTAAGCAGCAAGATAAGGATTCTGAGTGTAAAAATCTGATTTTATGGGTGCAGTTTCTAATCGCCTATTGCTGGGGAGTCTGCAGGCGGAAGCTGTAATATGACAACATCTAAGAAGAGAATTCACATTCACCAGAATACTAATACTAATCATGGCGTACAACAGGCTCACCATGCAAGTGCGAGAGTTTTCACCAATAAAAGAGTCTCGCAGAACTTGGGTCAGTTTACTTGCTCTGAATGGAGTGTGCGGCTTGTTCCTCCCTAAGGCACGAATGCATTCCTGGAGGAAAAGAATTAAAAGGTACACTCAAATCAAATAAGAAAAAAAAAATTCTACAAAGTATATCACTTGGTTTTATTTAGAAACAATTAAATATGTATCAATTCAATTCTGAACATCGATATTAAAGATGAACTAAGTGATGTCTCTGTAGCTCACTTTTTCACACTTATATACATATATATTTTTGAAACAATTATTGCTCTAGGCATTAACTCAAAACTGGTGCATTGGTTATCTCATAAATATACTGTATATACGTGTGTGTATGTGATATATATATATATATATATAACAATATTTTTTTTACTTTATTTTCAACCGTTAGTACAGCTCACCTTCAAAGCTAATAAACTCTTGTTTATCTCGGCACCTTCAAGTCGTGTTTGTCGGTCTGCACTGGAGGTATCGGCTCCCCTTTCATTTCCAGCCAGGTCAATTAGTGAAAATTTGCCATGAAGCTTTCCTTTCTTTCGTAATATAATTTGGAACACTGCGTGGCTTCGAGATGAATGTGCATTTGCAGATGTTTGGCCAGATGTTCTTAAACAGATAAGGAAATTTACAATAAACGATATGTTTGAGGAGAATGCTGGACTATTCTGTTTGTAATTTTGCATTTCAAAGTCCTTGAAGTCAGAAGAGTTCATAAAAACAAAAACTAGTTAAACCGCCTTAACGTCTGAGGATACAAGGCTGGTTGTGCACGGCATCAGTTCCCATGACTGCAGTGACTGATGTTCATATGGCCTAAAAAAGGAAGCTGTTGGCCTTGTGCAAAGGGAATGGGTAGCAGCGAGCACTGGGGTGGCCATGACATTCTATACCTTCATAGAAGGCTTTAAACCCTACTGTCTTCATCACAGCTTAGATCGCCATAAAGCGGTCAAGAGTATAAATGACAGTCCAAAAAAAAAAAAAAAAAACCAACAACAACAACAAGTACCCATTCTTATTCAACTCAAAATAAGATTGTCACACGGGGGGGGGATGTCTACCTGCAACTGTTGCCAATCTCAATTAGCTTCAGCACATCTTCCACACATTTGACCTCTCTTTCTTGCAGTCCCACCACTTGGACTTGCTGCTTTCCATCCTCCAGAACTCTTAACTTGGTTTTTCGGTTTAACAAGTCAAAGACCTAGGAAGGGTACGATTAACTTAATGCACAGCCATTGCAAAACTGAATGGATACGATAAATAATGGAAAACGTGGTATGAAGCACACAAAATGAGACACTGGGACACTGATGTGTGCCACACTCTTGTATAAAAGCTTTTACCATTTTCAGATCATTTTAATATTCAAACCTGGGATCAGTATAGGAATGAAGGAACCAATGAGTAACACAAATAAAATTACATAAATAAAAGGGTGAAATAGTCAAAAATAAAAAATAAAAACAGTGTGCTCTCAAAGTACACATTTGTTTGGAAATTCAGCATTTTTTTTGCCGTATTCTGTGTCCACCTCACACGTCTAATTTGCAGTGAAACCGTGTGGGTTCTAGTAGGAAACTCGGCTTCTTTTCATTCACAGGAGCCAGCCTACCCCGGTACCCTAATGCAGGCACTAAAGTAGTAACCTCATCCACACTGCCGGCCCGTCAGAACTAAATCTTCTCACACAGCAAATAGGTTCTAGTTAAACGTATATTGCATTCTATGACCACCCTTTTCCATCAGAACTACAATTAGTTCGCAAGGTCGGGAAGAACATTCTTTTAACAACGAGTAACTAAAGACAGACGAGAATTACTCCATGCAGTTTTTAGGATGCCGAGCGTACAGCAGATAAGCGCTGCCAATAGTTAAGCGCAAAGAAGCCAACTGTGACAGCATAGTGTTTCGATCTGGATGCCCACACCCAAATTAACTAAATTTAGATAAACTAAATACTATATTAACTGTATTAACTAAATACTATATAAACATCAAATTCAAAATTTTAATTCATATTTACTATAATAAAGAGTCTTCCAAAGGAGAAAAACTGCACAAGTGGCAAAGTGTCAATAGCGTCAAGCTATACGGGGATAAAGCATTGTGTTACTAAAATGCTAATCAAGAAGTAATAGATTGCTACATAAGTAGCATTGAAATCAGGCAGTGGATTCTTTTCATTTTATAAGCAATTTATTTGTCTCATGTTTTGTATTCATTTCACTTTAATTTGATGCCCTCTTCTAGTTTAAGGATCCACAAGAGACCATTTATAGATCTGGGTATTTGCAAATGGTAACAAAGTAATTTAAGCTGATTACTGATGTAGTGCCAAGCTAAACACCATTGTCGATACAGAACGTGCCAAGCTATTTTTTATTTCTGATCTCTCACAGTAAGGACAAACTATATATGAATTCCACATCTGTATTGTGCTTACTGCATCCCTTTTCTTTGCTTTAGGTGAAAACATACTAATAGTCTAAATGGTCTTTTGTTATTAAAGAACAGGACATCAGGAAGTTGTTTGTATCGTCTCCATATATGCATTCATCTTATGTTTTCATAACCATACATAGGTTAAATTATCTTGGCAAAATTCTCACTTTCCAATTCATGTCAGCGAGGATGAAACAAAATAAAATCTAGAAAAGCAGTTTGCATTAAGTTTATTTCCGCAAAAAGGCGACAATGCCTCTCAAGGAAACAAATGACGTCTGCTTACCTTACCACTGTAAATTTCAAAAAACGTGGCATAAACTTGAAGCTCTAATTTTTTATAATTTGGTTTCTTTAGCATTTGAAAAACATCACGTGCTGCAAAACAAAAGAAAAAACACAAAGTCAGCTTGGAAAACATGGCATTGCATAAAAATGTAGTGAACGCTAATAACACGTGTGCTTGATCAGGAAATAAGTGTACATTATATTTATATATATACTCCTTCCATGAGTGGTGTGATGTACAATAAAAATAGCCATTTAAAATGAAAATATGTTCTAATACCATATATGCAAAAAAAATATCTTCTTATAGAACGTTGACGTGTCCTACATTACCTAAAAATAAAATGGTAGTTTGATATCAAACCATCGTTTTTTTCTAAACATGTTCTGAAAATTGTATTCCTTTAGTTACAATTTTATCAAATATTTAAAGTTAAATATAAAATAAAGTAGTGAAATATTAAAATAAGCCCTTAAAGATACTAGTCTGACCTAAATATAATAATATTAACTGTCTTATGTTCATCACACAGTCCAAAAACATGCTACAGCCCTGATTTAAGAAAAGATATCCCTATTCTTATAATGCTATTTGTCGATATTGACCTAGGGTTTGCAAATGGAAACATGGAGAATTCAGAATGCACATTGCACAAGTTACCATAGAAACCACACTTCATTTGCAACTGCTCCACATCTACTGTTTTCAACTGTAGCCCCCAACGTACAATAATTCATTTATTAAACATTGTACCTGCAAGTGCATAAATTCCCTTTGAACAGTCTTGGTTCTTGCCAGAAAAATCACCACCCATTGTCTATAAATAAAACAATTAAAAAAGGAGAGAAATGGTTACAAACACCGGACATGTCTCGATTTAACTTAGAACTTGCTTCCATTAACAAAAAAAGGGCATTTTGCCCCCAAACAGCGTGTACAGTTGCCTACATAAGAGAAATCACACAGAAATGGTTGTTTTCATTAGTAAATATAGTGCGCAGCGGTGCTTTGTTTCTTGGTTGTTGGGACTCAATCTGTATTCTTTCTTGCTATAAATTGAATAAGCCCAATAGCTGCCAAGCAAAGGGAACGTCCCTAAGGCACGACTTAAATGCCTTGTTAGTGATGCATATCTTTCTGTTTAAGAACAAAGTCTGAAACAAAGTCCTTGAAGTAAACAATAGTGCTTGGCAAGTTTTGGGAATGTAAGGATCAGATTTGTTTTTCCCCATTTTTAACATATGTTTGATAAACCAGGACCCCCCTTACCATATCTGATGAACCTGCACAAATTATCAGTAGGCCTTTCTTTTAAATTATAGAAGTTAAATTTTTGGTGATAATTCATAAAACCATATACTAAAATTTTTCCCAATTTTGCTTAAAATTTCTTCTATAGAATAGGTGCCAAAGCTAAACAATGATCCAATTTATATTTAGCAAAATCTCCTGATTACAGTCACATACATATTTATTTTATGTTCAAAAGGGCCACATTCATGCTTTACATATTACCCTAAATAACATTTTACCATTGGCTAATGGATTTCTACTACATAGTGGAAGGGCTAAGGCACTTTAAGTAATGTACATGAAATAAATCAAATTGATATCAGTTTGGTTTTTTTACTGCAAACAATGTATTGTTATAAACTACCATTAAAAAGCATATGATTACACTTACATGTGTTTTCCCACTTCCTGTCTGTCCGTATGCAAAGCATGTGGCCATGCCCCTTTCAAAAATGGTTTCTACAAGAGGTCGAGCTGTAAATCTAAAAAATAAAAACAGCTATAATTGCATAATCACACTATTACACACAAATGGAACAAAATAACTATGTAAATGGATGTATAAATAATGTAGCATGTATGGCCGCTATTGATATGAAACGTACCGCTATCAAATGTTTAACCCCTTCAATCCCCTATAGACGTACCGGGACGTCCAAAAAACGCCCACAAAGAAACCCCTATGGACGTCCCGGTACGTCCAGCCCTTCGTGCAGCGTCAGGGACACATCCCTGCCGCTGCACGGGAGACCAGGCTGTCGTTTGACAGCCTGGACTCCCCACTGACAGCAGAAGCCGGCTTTGCCGGCTTTCTGCTGTCCGATCGCCCGTAACAGCTTCTGGCATGAAAGCCGGTAAGGTGTTACCGGTAAACTGCCCGATCGCGCAGTTGCAAACGCGCGATCGGGCATTCCCTTCCGGGTTACGTCACTGCTGACGTAACCCGGAAGGTCATCGGAGGACAGGATATCCCCTGCGGGGATATCCTGCCCTCCGATGAGGCACAGAGACGCTGCGATCTCTATGCAGGTCTGTGAGGACCTGCATAGAGATCACAGTGATCGGTGCAGGGGGATCGCGGGGAGGGGAGTGAGAAACCATCTCTCTCACTCCCCCTCCCGTCCTGTAAGAGAAAAGCAGAAAAAAAAAAAAAACTGTTAGTGATTTAAAGATAATATTAAATAAATCATTAAAATATTAATATAAATACAAAAAAAAATTATAATGTGAGCTGTGATGTCATTGTGACATCACTGGCATGTTCAGGAGGTCCCTAGGAGGACCTCTAACCATTTCTGTGTAAAAATAATATATAAAAAATAAAAAAAAAATGTAAAAAAATTAAAATAAAATAAAAAAAATTAAAAAAAATTTTATAAAAAAAGATAATAAAAAAATTATTAAAAAACCTTACTTCCCATTGCCCTAGCATAACATCTAGCCAGTATAACCCTCCTGCCCCCGTTCACAACCCCCAAACCCGTTAAGCCATAGGCATAAAAATTATACAAAATTGTACACCTAATAGTATGCTCCCTGGAGCTGGCAAATTCTGGAAAATCTATAAAAATTAGGTATTTCTGAAATCAGGACACCTGAATTAATAAACTTGGAGGGGATTTTCCATCACTTTACCTAATTTTGTGAGGATTCAGAGGGAAAATGTAAAAAAAAATTAGTTTATTTTTCTAATCTTAGCTAGTTTTTACTAAATTTCTCATTCTAAATTTTCAGCTAATCATCCAACTATGGTATCAAACGAAAGCTCTATCTGTCCTTGAAAAAACAATATATAGTTTACATGGGTACACTATTCACAGGAAAAGAGAATCATCGCTGAACCGATATACCCCAAAAATGGCAAAATTTCTCTGGGCTTTGAGGTACCAAAAACCCCTGGGATTGAAGGGGTTAAAAAAAAGTTATTTTGTAATATTTCCTGCAAACACTTTTATAAACCATTATTAGTGAAATGTCGAGACGTGTGACTTGCTGTTAGGAGTGAAAATGAATATTATATAATATACAAGAAGAGAACCCACCTAGCCTTTTTTTTTCCCCCTGCTTACAAAAACCTGAAACCTTAATTAGCTCTCAGTCTTTTCTTATATTCAGGATAGCCATATGCTGTAAGATTTGCAGGGCCAGAGAGTTATGACAGCAAAGACTCAATGGCCCCTAAAAAATGAATAACCATTTTCATGAATGCAAGGCAGCAATAAATATATATATATACATATACATATATATACACATATACACACACACATAATATATATATATATTTACAATAAACGTGCCAGCAAAACGTAAAATGGTAGATTTAAGAGAATGGACAGACGCCGACACACGTACCTGTAGACCATTTCATTTGGCGCCGTTTCATCGAAGGCATAATCAAAGCGAAATGTTTGGTTTTCCAAGAATCTTGTGAGATCTACTTTTTGTTTAGGCTCATGTACCATAACCACATCTTTACTGGGAATCGTAATGACATCAAGGTCTCTCATGGTGTTTTCTAGAAAATGTGATACATTTAACGTACAATTTATCATACAAGTACAATACTCTTTTCAAATGTCCTAATTTGTACAGTATGCCTTATTCATAATCACTCGATGACACAAAGAACAAGCAAACCATGATCTTTTACCAAAGCAAGAGATTTTTTTTTTCTATTGGGATTGGACGTTTGCAGAAAGCAAGTTGTATTTTTTGAGATAATACCACTGTCAGTCTTGCAATGAAACTATTTAAAAGGCATACAAATAATCTGTGCAGCTAAATGGTTAATAAAACAGAGTAGCCCCTATAAGACCCCAGGAATCTTTCACATGTGGCCCTCACTAAATCTAGACACTAAATAAAGACAGTTCCTTACCTTTCTTATTAAGAGGACGTTTTCGTACACAGACACATATTCGATGCTCATCAATCTGTAATTCATTTACAAACGTTAACGTTTTCAGAATCGCACCAAGTGTTTAACAATAGGAGGACCGTTGTGTGCCGGCAGCAGATGTGCCAACAATAAAAACACTAAATGCATTTAACGTGAACTGGTTCAATAAGACACCATATTAAGCTGGGTGGCAGGTTTTGCCGAGTATATCAGTACACATCTACACATGCCATTATTTTATATACATTTAGTTCTTGTAATAAACCTTTTTCTAGTATCTCTTCTATGGAAGGGGTTGGGATCTATCTTATGCTTCCATGCTAGCTGCATTATTGGTGACAGGGACTTAAAGTTGCAGAAGACATATTTCCAAAGCCAACCATTCTGGTTTATATTTAGAGAAGTTAGCCAGATGCAGGGCTCTTGAAAGCTAAAACCAACGAGCTGAGTAATTTAATTTGATTGCCACGAAAAGCAATAAAAAAGTAAAGCAAACACGTCAATAAATCCAGGAAACCCAGTAAAGTGCTAGCAAATCCCGTCAACTTAACTTTAAAAGTTACGAGTCTTTAACTTACATGGTCAGCTGTTGTTAAAGGTCGGTAATCCAAACTTCCTCTGAAGTCTCGAATCATACACATTATTTCATAATTTGGATTTGTGGCATCAACTTCCTGCAGATGGAGGGATGTAGAATTAGCGAACGAGCAATACAAATACGGGAAACAAGATGATGTATAACGAATCCAATATCCAATAGCAAGAATAGGAAATCAAACCTGGGCTTTCTTTTCCCTTAGTTCTTGCTGTTGCAACCTTCTTTTTTCTCGTTTCTCCTGCAACTTTTCCACTTCTTTCACACAGTTAGATTTTCGTCGTGCTTTAGTGAAAACAATGGAAGGTTTTGCATCAACAACAAAATAAATAGTTACCCCTATGACCTTTGCAGTGATTGTAGAAATGGATCCTCAAATGTTAGTCAAGAGAAAATTAGGACAGATAAGATTACTGCACAAGAGTGATAAGGAGAAAAGCATTCATTATATCATATGTATACACAAAACAATTTACGACATGCTATAAGTTAAAGTGTCGAGTGTTAGTGTCAGATGTACGTATGACCTCAGAATAGGAATATGAGGAGACATGTAGACGAAAGGAGTTTTGAACAAGAATACGGAAACAAGTCTCTCTACAGGCAGAATATACTAAACTGATGATGAACCGACAATGATTTACTCCAACTGAATTTACTCGCTGTCAATCATTTTATTTTGTGACACCAAGTGTCGGTAAACATAAATTGTCAGACTGGGTTACTACAGTTCATAAAGCTCATCATTGCTTAAAAATGGCAGGGAGATCTTGCTCTTGATAAAGAATTTTTAGAACATGTCTTGGGGCTACACACAGTAATTTGTATCGCAAGGTGTGCATGATAAGAAGATGAATGGGAAGTCTGGAAACCTGACCAGCTACACAGGTGCGGGATGAGCCTGAAGATATATTTAGATCAACAGCACGGGACGCAGGCAGACTGTTTGGGGTTTTTTCACAGTATATATTTTGCATTAAATGTCTCGCTCACTTGCATGTATTCACACATTCACGGTATAGTTTTAGATTTGGTCCATACCAATTCTCATTGCTAGCACCTGCACGTAGGTTCATGCAAAAGGTCTTGTCAGAATGGGCACTAAGTGCCAGAGAATGAACACACAGATAAGTAACGAAAGGAGGCAGACAAACAGTTCCATGCAGAAATAGTTAATAGTTGTGTTAAAGCAAGAGAATCGAGAAGTTTTAATACAGAAGCATAGGGACGCTTAACAAATGCAAGGAAAAGAAACGTTTTATCAGCTTCAGGATACTGTCAACTCATCATGGCAGACTTATAATTTTTGTAGCATTAGCATGTTTCTTTACCACGAGGGTCGTAGTGAATTTAAACACGCACTGGATAGACATAACGCTATCCTGAATGTATGACGAAGGGACAGATATGTTTTGTAGCCTTTACAGCAGGACTAAGGGGTAGACTAGGCTGGCTGAATTGTTCTGATCAGCCCTCAAACTCTATGTTTCCTGTGATTGAAGTTTTATGATCGAATCGATCAGGAAGGGCATATTGCAATCGCTATTTTAAACAATTTATTTGTGCCTCACAGCAGGTACAAGGAATACTCTGTATCTGGTAACTGACACAATTTGTAGATAACAGGCATTGTTTATTAACATAAGATTTGCAAACTGGAAAAAATTCTCAGAAATTATACAAGGGGCTTAAATTGAACATATTATCCAACATGTTCCCCGGGCCCGATTTGTTTTAGTTTGACCTTAATAAATAAAGTATAATTTCCTGGTGAAACACTACTCCATCCAGCCATATGTATTGTATTAGTACTGCGTGAAGAGGAGACAGTATTTAAAGGGTAAACTTTCTCAAGCTTCTATATTGAAACAGTTCTCATTCATTTAACAGTAGTAAAATATTTTACAGACAAACCAAGCTGACATTTGTGATGACCAATGAAGAATGGAGCACAAAACTTAAGACTTGGCATGTAAAATGGTGACAAATTATTGCTAAAGTGTATTTGAGTAATGGGCAGTGATGATTAAAAACTCCTTAAAATGTGATGCCATATATCTGTATATATAATATGAAGCAATCCAGGACTTATGGTTACATACAAGGAGGGCCAAAGTCCTTTTTTCCAGGTTGATCTGGAGATATATCTGAAACACTACCATTCTGCTGTGCAGAGGCCGACTGCTCGATAGGCTGGCTCGTTCGTGCGCGGGCAGAACCGATCACTAAAAAAAAACATAAGAGTCAGTAATCTGAGGAAACGAAGCAACGCGCATTTTCACCGGTACTTCGTGTGTACAGGTTTAATACATTCACTCCCAAACCTTAGAAAAAGAAACTATACACAAAGCCCAAGCTCTGCGTGTCTGTCTGATAATCCAGATGCAGCTAAACACATTTTATTTTCAGAGGAACAAACTACATGCTTACAATACAAAAACACAAATAAAACACATCTAAGCAAAGATAGTTGTCCCCAGGCACATGTTAAACAGCCAAAAGGCGTCAAGCAATCTGTACAACGTAAGGTTAAATTATTGTCATCTCTGAATTTGGGATGCTACAGAAGATGCCATGTCTACTAAATACAGAGCCACACTTTCTACTTTTAAATGGCCAATACAACTATGTTATTGAACTCAAAAAATAACATTTACGTACAGTGCCTTACAAAAGTATTCACCCCCTTGGCATCTTTGCTATTTTGTTCCATTACAAACTGGATAAAAAGGATTTTTATTTGGATTTCATGTAATGGACATACACAAAGTAGTCCAAATTGGTGAAAGTGAAATGAAGAAAAATGTATTCACCCCCTTGCTATGAAAGCCCTAAATAAGATCTGGTGCAACCAATTGCTTTCAGAATTCACACAATTAGTAAAATACAGTCCACCTATGTGTAATCCAAGTGTCACATGATCTCAGTGTGTGTGTGTGTGAAATTGTGTAATAGTATATATATGGAAGAAGGTACTCTGGTCAGATGAGACTAAAATTTAGCTTTTTGGCCATCAAGGAAAATATGTCTGGCACAGACCCGACACCTGTAAGCACCCCGAGAACACCATCCCCATGAAGTATGGCGGTGGCAGCATCATGCTGCGGAAGGTTTTTCATCAGCAGGGACTGCAAAGCTGGTCAGGATTGAAGGAATGATGATGTCGCTAAATACAGGGACATTCTAGAGGAAATCCCTTTCAGTCTTCCAGAGGACAATGACCCAAAGCATACTGCTAAAGCAATACTCAAGTAGTTTAAGGGGAACAATTTAAATGTCTCAGAATTGAGCCCAGACTTAAATCCAATTGAAAATCTGTGGTATGACTTAGATTGCTGTACACAAGCGGAATCCATCCAACATGAAGGAGCTGGAGCAGTTTTGAAGAATGGACAAAAATCCCAGTGGCTAGATGTGGCAAGCTTACAGAGACGTACCCCAAGAGCTGTAATTGCTGCAAAAGGTGGCTCTACAAAGTATTGACCTTAAGGGTAAATAGTAATGCATGTTCAAGTTTTCTGGGGGGGGTTTGTCTTATTTCTTGTTTGTTTCACAATAAAAAAATAATAATTTTGCATCTTGCAAGTTTCAGTGCAAAAAAATAAAGAAGAAAAATGCCAAGGGGGTGAATACTTTTGCAAGGCACCGTATATGTAACCAGACAACGCCATTCCTTAATTGTTATTAATCTAATCACATAGATGGGTATACAATTAACTGCAATGCTACAACATAAAGAACTCAGAATGAGATCTGTCATTCCAGACACAATTTACCTCTATTGTCTCTTGCAGGAGTTTCATTCTTCACAGGTGCCACAGTTCGTCGATTCTACAAAAGGATAAAGATTCTAGATTTTAGATCCAAAGGGATGATGAATCAATTCTAAAATACACACTCTCTGTATGATATACCTGAAGGTAATCACAGGTATTCCACAAACATGTGTCAATACAATGTGTTGAAAATATATACACTTTACATAAACAAATTAGCAAACAAGTTCATACATGAACATTCAAAAAAATACAATTTAAAAATTAAAAGCTCAAGCTTAGATGCCGCCACGAGGTGTACAGATACTTACCTTGACAATTTTGTTCACTTTAGTTGTAGGCGTAGGTGGAGGTGGCATTTCAGGGCTCGGTTCTATTTCTTCATCAGGAGCAAGGTCAGGGTTAAGTGCAAAAATGCTTTCCAAGTCGATCTGAGGAATAAACAGTAACAATATCTTTTAGTTGTATAATACTAAGGAGTAATTTGAGATGCCAAGGAAAAGTCTCTAAGACACTTGAGGATCCTGAAGAACCCAGTTATTTCTCACTACACATCTGGATTAGACTGCTGCTTGAAAGCACTTCTCTGAAGCATTGTACAAGCCAATGCTTCAGAGAGGTATGTAGGACACAAAGAACGGGTCAGCTGATCACACCAACACCACAAGTAAATGATTGTCTATGAGAAACAATGTATGCTTGTTTCCTTGTTAGCACAAAACTATCTAGGATTGTAATGTCATGCACATATTTACATAGGACCTCTCAGTATCTTCCTTTCAAGAGCTATACAGTTAGTTATGAATTGTATCCGAGAAAGGTGAGGGATACGTGGAATTTTATTGCACGCAGGGTTTTTACATTTAATGGACAAAAGTCAATCTGTAGTCCCATGAAGAGATTCTAAAGTACAAATTCAAAGTACTACATTTTGGGTTAGGTTAATTTACCATAATATAATTTGGAAGATTTTTTTTTATAGTCTGTTTTAAAAGAATAACCTCATGGGTCATTTTTGCATACTTAGAGCCATAGCATGAAGTAGCTTAGCGCTGTATGTAGGAAATACGCCTGTGTGTTTACAGCTTCCTTTCTATTAAAAACCTGTTAAGGTCTCTAATTCTTCAAATGCGTAGGTCAAGTCAGTAGAGTTATATATATATATTTTAAGAATTAAAGAAATACAAACGCTATCAATATAACTTTATGAAATTAATTTACTCAACAATGTAGACTGTAAATCAAAAAGTTATTTGATAAAACTCTCGAATACGTTTACATAGTCCAGTGGCGGCTTGGCATTGTACTTGGTGATGTGAGGCGTGCATGAAGCTACTAGGCCATGGAAACCCATTCCATGAAGCTCCCAACGTGCCGATATTAGCGCCAGTGGAAGTTTAGAACTTTTCAGTTATGAAATCAGCAAACAGTAGGCGACTTTTACGCACCATGTGCTCAGCACTTGGTGACCCTGCTCCAATAACACCACTTACAGCAGGGCTCGACAAATCCCAGGCGCCAGGTCGACTCAGAATTTTGTCCTGGCGCCTAGGTGTTTGTCAGCCTGTGATTGTGGGGGGCGCTGCTGCTGCTGTCTGCCCAGGAGTCTGGGCAGACAGCACAGCCACTCAGAGCCCGACCCTGAGCCTGAGATCACTCCCACGGAGTGATTCTGTGGGCTGAAACCGAGATTGCATGAAAACCTGCAATCGCGTTTTCAGCTGCCACAGGCAGCTTCAGGAAAGGGGGTTGAGTGTTGATTAGGTCCCCACACAAGTGGCATTTAGGGGTTAATTCATGTTTTGTACGGGGCTCTGCTGCTGGTGGCCAGGCAGGCCAGCAACAGCAAAAACGAGCCCCCACAAGCCCTTTGATGATTCATGTAGGCATGGAAGCCTACAGCAGTCATCAGAGACTCCCCCTGCAATGGCTGGTCTATAGACCAGCAATTGCGTCCCAGCTGTCAGAGGCAGCTTCGGGGACAGGGGGAGAGGGTTCTTCGGTCTCCACATGAGTGTGGAGACCAGCCCCAACACCCCCCTGCTGCCTGATCGCTCCATGAGAGCAACAGTGCAGCGTTAACCCCTTCAATTCCACAATTGTGTATAACACATTTGTGGCATTGCAGGGGTTAACATTTGTCCCCACAAGCTTGTGGGGACTAAATATCAGTCAATGCTGTGCTCCAATGGAACATCAGCATTGAAAGCGTTAAAAAATAATAATAATTAAAAAAAAAAACACAACAAAAACCGGCACTGACCTGAAAGTCCAGGGTGCTTCCAGGTCAAATGCTGTGAGTTTAGTAAGTGGGCTGATGATGATCAGATCACTCCTGACCAACTGTTAGTTTAAAAAAAAAACTCCTGGCTCCTAACTTTTTTAGCTGGCGCCTAGATTCACAACAAATTTGTCAAGCCCTGGCTTACAGCTGACCATGAAATATCTAGCAGGGACGACATTTCACGAAATGACTTATCGCAAAGGCGGCATCTATCACAGTACCGCACTTGAAATCACTGAGCTCTTAAGAACAACCCATTTTTTTCACAAATGTTTGTAAATGCAGACTGTACGGCTAGGTGCTTGGTTTTATATACCTGTGACAATGGGTCTGACTGAAAGCGTTCCAATACTTTTGTCTATATGGTACATGTATAGTGGAATCCACTTGGCATAGCAAATTGTTGCGTGAATATTGTTTTAGGCCTTCTGTTTTCCTGTCTACTCCTGAAAAAATATCTCCAAAACTCAACACATTGGAGATATTGGAACCACTTTTTCCTTACCTATAAAAAATGGTATTTGTTGTTTATGGGAAGATGACGCTGATCATGAAGGGTCGCATTATCCTGCACTTAAAGCGCAACTCCAGCCATTATATTAATTTTACTGCAATTAAATAGATCTAGGACATTTCTTTTTCCACAGAAAGCCCAAAACACAGGCCTACCTCTTTTCCTTTTGTGTCTCCATTTTCGATCCATTCAACTGTAATACTTTCGCTGTCGTCATTCAAGGATGTTACCATTGCTTGGTGAATTCGGCCTGAGAGAGAAACACTTTTAGGAAAACGTAGATAACGTCTACACTCCGCACACGGCTGTGCCAAGACGAGCCCTGCTAGGATAACGACAAACACGCTCCTGTATGAACACGATCAACTGTTTATTCTGGTGGTGCTCAGATGCTTGATTCCGAAGCTACTAACAAAGAGAAAAAACAACATTTGACACAATGGGGTCTATTCATTAAAGAGAGAGTTTGCAGAAGAATTGAACACTTAAACTTTCTGATATCATTACACATTAGTAACGCAACGGAGCCGGCCTTGCCTAATCTATAGGTTATAATGCGAACTTTCTAAAACGTATCCTCACTGATTTAGCCAGGGGTCAACAAATTTGGATTTAATCTAGAAGCCAGGCAATAAAACCCCAAAAATAGGAGCCAGCTTTTTTTTTCTTCCCCAGTCATGTTTTTATTTTCCTGGTACCCAGGGTTTGTAGAGTCTTGCCATACACTAACATGCATTTAAAGTAACGCCATACAGTAACAGACACACGCTAACATCTTATGTTCACATACACCAACACCTTACAGTAACACACCAACATGCTACACTCATGTACACACCTTACAGCAATACCCACACTAACACTATATGCTGACATACACACTCATGCTGATGCCATACACACTAATACTATACATAAAAATGGCACACTCTAACACTAAGGATACAAACACACAATCTGGCACTGCAATCCACTATAGGGTATACACACACACACACACTACTCCTCTTCCTTCCCCTTTCAGCTCGTGGAGACCAGTCACGCTGCCGCCATGATGAATCCAGCACCCTATGCTTTCCAGTGTGGGAGGCGAGTGCCGTGTATTACATGACCCCGCCGGGAGCCTCACAGAAAGCATAGGGTGACGGAGTTACGATGGCAGACCTGCAAAGCCCTGGGCGCCAGTAAGTGGTTTCTAGTCACACTGGACTGAGCTATGCATTATGCAGGGCCACCTCTGCCCTTCCTGCCGACTTTACTTTTAGCTATACAAAAAAAAAAAAAGGTTTCAAATAATGACCTTGTGTAATACGACTTGTGATTAGAGTAAATGTAGGTCTTAAGGCTAAGAAAAACATTGAAAGACATTGAATTGTTTGCACATTGGTGTAATTAGTGAAATCAGATAACTTCAGTCGCAGGAAGAAAGCATTAAAATGTTTTCAGTTTCAATAAAGATCTATTGGGAAGCGCTAGCACTGTTGTCAGAGATTAATTTCATAATATAGGAATTATATCTCTATCGTGTGCACAGCAATAGCAGAATAATTGCAACTGATTTGTCTTAATTGCAGGTCTAAATATAGCAGATGAGTGAACGCTGCGCACCGAAGGCCGTACCAAACATGCAAATTCCCAGAGAAATCCGAGCTCACACATCTGGGGATTTTCGAGTCGAGCGCAGAATGGTTTCCTTGTGAGGGATTTGAAGATGAAGCGAACACATATAGTTATCTTATAATTCTGTTTCAATCAGACAATCTATACTAGATACTTATAGCCACAGTTTAAAGATTAAAGTACTGAATAACTACTAGACAACGTAAACAAGCCAAAAAGCTTCCATTTCTTTGTTTTTAATTCTTTGGCTCGTCTTTAAGACCTTCGTATTTTCATAATGTTAGAATCAGCCAAACCTGTCATTTACCAAAGTTTTTTTTGTTGTTAGTCTATTGCTAACTGGTTTCTACAATTAATAGTGGATAGAAAAGTTTGAAAATGGCCGTACCGGTGTGACGGATGAAGAGCGCTCCGGACGTCCAGCTACAGCCACGACCACAAAACCCTGAAGAAAGAACCCTGGAACCGATTCGCGAAAAACAGACCGCCACCAGTATGTCCATTTTCAAACTTTTCAATCCACTCAGACGACTCTATGAGAGAGAACTTTATCCCCATACTGAGCACGCATGCAAAGGTCAATTTATGCTCCCGGCACACCTTCTGCCCACAAAAAGCGTATGACAGAACGATGTCCCTCTTTGGCGCAATTTACAAGTTTCACAGCCATCTTTAACCCAGGGTGAAAACTCTTATACTAAACTGCAAGGGCAGCCGGCTAGCCAGACAGAACTAGTCACATGACACACTAAGATAACCAATCACTACTCCTCCCGCCTTCACCACTTCCAACAAAAACATGTGGAAGCTTTTTGAATGTCCCTCTTACACACATATACACATATATATATATACATATACACACATATATATATATATATATATATACGGTATATATATATATATATATATATATATATATATATATATATATATGGTATATATATATATATATATATATATATATATATATATATATATATACCGTATATATATATATATATATATATATATATATATATATATATACCGTATATATATATATATACCGTATATATATATATATATACGGTATATATATATATATATATATATATATATACGGTATATATATATATATATATATATATACGGTATATATATATATATATATATATATATATACGGTATATATATATATATATATATATATATATATATATATATATATACGGTATATATATATATATATATATATATATATACGGTATATATATATATATATATATATATACGGTATATATATATATATATATATATATACGGTATATATATATATATATATATATATACGGTATATATATATATATATATATATATACGGTATATATATATATATATATATATATACGGTATATATATATATATATATATATACGGTATATATATATATATATATATATACGGTATATATATATATATATATATATACGGTATATATATATATATATATATATACGGTATATATATATACGGTATATATATATATATATATATATACGGTATATATATATATATATATATACGGTATATATATATATATATATATACGGTATATATATATATATATATATACGGTATATATATATATATATATATATATATATATATATATATATACACGGTATATATATATATATATATATATATATATACGGTATATATATATATATATATATATATATATACACGGTATATATATATATATATATATATATATATACACGGTATATATATATATATATATATATATATACGGTATATATATATATATATATATATATATACGGTATATATATATATATATATATACGGTATATATATATATATATATATATACGGTATATATATATATATATATATATACGGTATATATATATATATATATATATACGGTATATATATATATATATATATATACGGTATATATATATATATATATATATATATATATATATATATATATATATATACATACATATACATACACACACAGGACACTTCAAACCTTATTGCAAAACAACATTCACAGAGGGATTATGGGTAAAATGGGAATCTGCACAAACTGTTCCAGCCCGAAATTTGGTAGACACATGTGACATCTCAGCTGGAAAACACAGATCTGAATGAATTCAAAACGCAATCTAATTTTAAGCCATCTGTACCTTACATTCTATTTTCACTTAATTTCTGGTTTTAGCTTTATTACGATGGGTTATATTTAAGAGAAGGATGGTTCACAAACTGTGTCAAGAATGTGGCTTGTATGGTCCGCACGCAACATCACCTCGAGTGAACAGGATTCCTTGCAGTGGCACGAAGGCCTACGATTTAGCAGAACTGCACAATGAAAAGCTTCATATAAAAGCAATAAGAGTTTAGAATTAGTTGGTATTATGTTACATATACCGCGGCTTAGTCACTAAAGCAGGCGTTGGCAGGAGAGTTGTAGATTCCGCTCCTTAAATTAGTTATGCATCAAGAAGGACCATCTCTGGTCAGCACCACACTCAGTTGACCTAGAGAAGGTTTGACATACAAGCGCTCTCAAAATACAAAGTATGTGTGGCACACTATCAACATTTGGAATTCCAGCATTAATGATCCAGAATCTGCAGCAGGAAATCAATTATTCATGCGCTGCATGCAAGATGGATTAGGAACTACATGTGGCACCCCTGATGGATGAAGGTATATTAACGTCCCGTTATACAGGTCTAAGTAATACCGTTTTCATACAGCATTTTAGCAACGTCCCTGCGCAAAACACAACTTGTAATAAGAGCTGTCAATGAACATGCGCTTTCCATACAAGTGTTCACATTCATGGCTATGTTCAAGTTAAACTTCTTGCTGATAAAACCTAAAAAAGCATTCAAAAAGACCAACATTAGTGAAAAATTGTAGCGTCCATAATTCCAGGTCATGTCTAACTTATATTCAGGGGTCAGTAAAAACTGTATATACTTGGCTCTCTATACATGGACTGAGAAATGCAGCACCTGCATCACTGCAGAATTTAGCAGCTGGGTCCAAGCTCCAGCGCATGTCACCGTTAGCTGTTACATGCAACATGCACTGGGGCGCCAGTATAAGTGGTGTGGCTTCACAGATACTGCCATGCAACATGAAAATGCCCCAAGCTGGGTCACTGGTGATAAATTACAGAAATGCCGCATATTTTTTCAAAGTTGTCTGAAACTGCCAGGAGGAGCCACCTCTTTAGAACAGTAACTGGTAGCATACATGAAAAATCCCACGAGCCATATAACTACTATCACCACCTATTACTTTTTTGTTGAATCGCATACTAAAAAGCTACGCTGTTACTAATAAATCAAAGTGCGAGGACATATTTCAAGAAACCAAACATACAGGACTCTGTGTCATCTCTAAAGCCGTATATAGCTAGAATACAAATAAGAGTACGTCTGTCCCGATGCCTGACAAAATACGGGATTAACAACAAGATCACAACAACTAATTTGTTACATACATATTACAGGGACACTCCTACCATCACACGCACTTATTACTATCTTTTATTTATACATTCTCAATATATACTAGTTGTGTGGTCCCGTTACATTTTTGTGTTGCCCCTTGTGCAAATGCATGGGGGATTATGTAGAATCACACAGACACATAAGACCCATCGTGCACCTGTACGGAAGTCGCTTCCATTGATTTCAACAGGACTGCTTTCCTAGCACCGATTGGCTGCATAAAGCACCGACGGGGCGTTCTACCACAGACTGTTCATAAGGAAAGTGATATTTCCCTTTTTTTTTTTTTGCAGTTTCCGTGAGTGCACATGAAGATACTTATAAAATATATTCATTTGCATTCGTTGTTCGGGGGGATTCTGGAGTGCCTAGTGATAAGTTGGTTATGATATATGTTAACACATAACTATTACATGAAGCCATCTCCCCAGTCTCCTGCAATATGACCGCACCCTTAGGAAATATTTGGACCAAAGCAAAATACAAGTTTACCATTACATCTGCTAAACGGGATTGTACTTCACTCAGGGGCCTTATCTGGCAGGGAAAATCAACTTGGCAGTGTATAAGCAGCCCTAAGTGACAACTGACAGAACTGACCAAATAACCAGACACGTCAATTTAATGTTTACAGAAAGATGTATAAATATTATGTAAACATCAGGACAAAGTCAAACTGTTCAAAATATAACTATAAAAGGCTGGCACAACACGCTTATACCGGAAATGAATTAAATCCATGTACAGTATTTTCATTGACTTCCAACTAAAATGCAACTTCCCAAAATAGTAAATTTATAGCTCAGGATGCCCAAGAGCCAAAACAGGTTATGTTTGTCATGTTTGTCAATATCTAAGGGTTAACAATGGATCTTGCATGAATCAGAGGAAAAAGGTAGCTTTCTTTAGGCCACATCCTGCCATTCATATTTTGTGGCAACCTGGCCAAACCTCACCATAAAATCAGTAAACTTGAAGAGAACCCAAGCTGGGCATCTTCAAAGGATACCTGATATACAGACTTTGTTCATAAAATCTTACAGGGGACCAGACATCTTATGAGTTATAATCTCAGAAACAAGATACCATCACAATGGGACTAGTTTTGGAACTGAACGGAAGAGCGAATGCAGATGTCACGAATGCAGAATGCCACGCCAATGCCAAAAGAGAATGTTTAAATTATTGTTACAGAAGCCCCCCACATCAAAATGAGGACCCACCACCTGCATGTCAGCTCTCACAGTGACGTTAAGGGCGTGAAAGGGTTAATGAAAAATGCCAGCCCGCAGGCTCACTTCCCATACTCCCATTCTCCCTACAGGGCCCAGAGCAACTATATCTTAATCCCAAACCTGTTCTCCCCATGACACCAAAACTTTATTTGCTGCCACCCCATCTGCAGCAGTTCCATTTAGGTATTTTTAAAACCTTAAGGAGGCTTCAGCAACCCCTTGAACTACTTAAACTCTATAAAAACCAAATTTAGTAAAAAAAAAAAAAGGTTATAAGGGAAAAAAATTTAACTCCGAAAGCTGTGAGCTCAGAATTAGAGCACAATGGGAAAACTGATTCATTTATACTTAACCTCAGCATAAACGCCAGAGTTTATTCCAAAATAATAACGGGGGGGGGGAACCCATATATACAAAACAATCCAACTAAACGTGGATAAAACACAGAAAACAAAAGTAAAATAATCAGTGGTAATCTCTCAATTTTATAGTCCCTTGACCACAACATAAAGAAATGGAAGTTTTTATAGGAATCTTCCTCCTTTGTCCCTAGGAGCCGGCCCACCCGCTGTCACACGGGAGGAGAGCAGGCAGCACAAGCGCTTTACAACACTCCTCACGTGCAGGACATAAAACCTGGCAGCAAACATCTGCCTCATATTTTAATATCATATTCTGATTTTATGGTACCCTGTACATCAACAATTGCGGGGTGATCATGTTATTTCTTTGGCCCTATTTAATCCCCTCCTGCCATGTTTCCTATCATTGCAGAGGTCACGCTGTAAGCAAACAGAACACCTTCCTGTTATGATTCTACTATGGAAACTGGCCACTATATATAATTTTTATTATTATTTATTTTTTTATATGGTCACATCCTGTTATTTTTTCTTCTTCATGCATATCTTTGTTAACACGGGCCTTTTTGCATGGCAATCATTTAGAACAGTTCTTCTATATTCAAATGATCTGGTTCACAAAAGGAAAACTGGTAAGAGTGTAACATAAAAACACGCAAAAGAACTTGCAAAGTAGAGCAAGAGGCAGAATAAAAAAGGTATTTTATTTCCCATTAAGCATGACTGTTTACGTGCTTGTATGTGTCCCTGAACAAAATACTTTTGGCATGTCTGATTTTAAGTGCTATCTGTAAAAAACATGTTGCCCCGAAACAGCCGGACTTCAATTCCCAGGCTCTTGCCGCGTGTTAATGAGACTTCTAGTCACACAAATCCTTGGCCAAACAATTTGGAACACGGCCGCAAGGTTACCGGCATCTGCACATTTCTAGTTTCTATAAAGAGTGAAAATATACCTTCTATAGCCTGCATCAGATATTCGCCAACACTAAATAGAAAAGTAGCTGTGACATGCATAAGAAATCACTGATCGAACGTACTAACAATTCCTGCGATATAGATCGCCAAAACCAGTCCAACATGCGCAACAAAGAAGTGCTAAAAAGCATTAGCCCCCAATCTGACCATAGCAACAAGTTCTGGCACATGCACGCAGCGCTGCGATAGGAGGATAGGAAATGCGGCCCAATCAGAAGGCAGGGCCGGCCATCCCGATGCAGCATTCTGCACGCCCTTCACATATCCCTGCCTCAGCACCTCGGTGATGTCTTGTAACAAGAGGGGAGGAATTACACTGAGCAAGCGCAAGTTCTTAGTCTCTGCTCCAGTTTGCATTCTCACTAATAGCCGCTTTTCACCAACAAACCATTCAGACCAATTCCTTGTATAAAAAAAAAAAGGCTTGCAATGGATTGTGTTTCCACTACATCCTGGATGTTAATCCTTTTATAGGCCCCCCTGCAGAGCATAAGTCCTGTTATGGGTCCAGGCATAAAAAAGAAAAATCAGAAATCATCTACTTAGCCACACAAACATACTATGATTAACAAACCTATAAAGATTAAATAAATGGTTGTATCGCTGGATACGGACTGATGTTGCTTCTGGCTATTGTGCTTGAAAGGATTAGCAGAGGAAGGCGTGTGATCTGCCACTGCAGCAGGTCATCAGAAAGCCGCTGCCACATTCAGAATAAAAAAATATATATATACATATATAGTGTTAGTGGAGATCGGTCAGGCAGCGTTAGCAGCATTCACAGGCCACACACACAAAAACAGACTGGAATTCGTTCAACTTTCCTCTGGCATCTCACATGATTCAGGAAATGGTTGCATATAACCGGCACATGTGTAAAGCATGTGGACTTGGTCAGGATCAGCCATCTCTGCATCACTGGGCTACCCAGCACAAAGAATCTGTATCTGCATCACCTGCTTCAGACCTGCAGCAGTGGGCTGAATGGTGTTCAATGCACATCAGCCACTGTGCAGCACAGCAGATGCAGACATCGGGGGGGGGTGCGGATCAGACCGGCCCGTCTGTCCAAAAAAACTGTAAAAGGGGTTAATGAAACGTGAGAGGCGGCACATAAACCCCTCCCAGGTGCTGTCTGTCATGCGTTGCTGGTCAGAGCCATTGCCGGTTGCTAGGGCAAGCGATACCAAAACACACACCCAACAGCTTCCCTTAATGCGACCTGCGAACCCCCCTCCCCATCGCAATCGATCCCCTCATCACCCCCTCCCGGGCACATGCCCGCTATGGGCCCCACAGGCTGGCTTTACAGCTAGCCATGACTCCCATCACACGAGGAACAGTCTGAGCATCTCCTGGGCCAAGATGAGCTCTGCACCATTCCCCATAATATCTGCTTCCTTTTCACACATATCACCAGCAGCCGTAGCTCCCGGTCACTATGACAAGTCATTCCAGTAGAGAAGGGTCTGTGTATATTAGTTACAAAAAGCACCCACATCCCACACACTGTCCATCACCTCCCCTTAGAACGAAGCCACCCTTTACACCAAGATAAGGCAGACAGGTAGGGCCCACCCAACAGGTGCGGGGCTGAAGGAACGGGCTGGCTGAGGGTAATAGTTGTTGCGGAAAGAGCCCAATGAATCTTAGTCCTATAGCTCAGCATTTTCCCTACCCAAGGAATAGCTGTTTCACGTCACCCCTCCCCGAATTAGCCGCACACAATGGCGGTCCTGACACATGAATGAATGGATCTGTCGCCTGGGAGGGGGGTCTCCGCACACACTCACCATCACTCCTCTTGATTTCCACATAGATCCCTATCTGGATCTTGCCGAAGCTGGAAGCCATGCCTTGTCCCCGCCGCCCCGGTCACTGGTCTTCGTTTGTGGCACTTGGCCTCTCCCGCGCTCTTTCCTCTCAGCGGCGGCGGACTGTGGGGAGGAGGATAGGGGGAGCAAAGCACACTGCCTGTTATTGTTTAAAAAAAAATGAGGCCAGCTGACGAAGCGATGCCGGGGAAACAAGGAAGAGAGGGAGGAGGGGAAGAGGCCAGGAGGACGGGACAGGGCTGAGGAGGAGGTTGGGTGGAAGCAGTGAAGCGCCTCTATCGGCCACACAGAGACACACCAGGAGGAGAGCCGCGTGACGTCACGGAGCATGCGCGCAGGGATCGCCCCTCCATGTTTCAGGCTAGTTTGGTAACGGGCGCGTGCAATGACGTCACCAACGGTGGCTGGTGCGCGCCTCTGATGCGTTTGTGAGGGCTTTGTACATATTGTTTCAATATTGGCAGAAGCGTTGCTTGTCAGGTATAAACAGTTATTGTGATAACGTAATGGCAGCCAATTGAATGTCCTTATCCACAATGCACTAGAATGGTTCTAAACCCATAACCGCCTACGTTTGAACGCCTCTGCGTGTGGTCATGCTGTCATCTTAACCTGTTCCTAAGGCTTCTCGTGTGGTTGTGCAGATGGAGCCTCCATTGGCCCACTAATAAACCCACTAAGAAGAAAGAAATAACGTAGGGCTTGACAAGTCATCTTTGGATTTGTAGGAGCCAGGGCTATTCTTGGAGACGGTGTGGGGCCTGGGGTATAATGTGACGTGACAAGATTTGTAATTGTTTAATGTCAGTTAGGCATAGAATAAAGCAAAGCTCATACGTATTACACCAGTAACGAATAACAAAAGTAGTTTGAAAACATACGTTTGGTAGAATTGCCTTATGTTTCTCCAAGCCCTGGGTTAATGATCAGTATTATGTTGATTTTATTGGGTTCAATATCATAACGTGTGATTTCTTTGGCCAAGAACCTTTAAATCAAGCTACTATACAAGTGGAATCTAAATACTTTTACCATTAGAGGTGATAGAGGCTAATACAGTTAGGGGATTTAAACCTGCATGGCATAGGTATATGACCATACCTGGGAACTCTCCGAGTTTGACCCAGAGATTGCCAGGTGAAGCACCGATTCTCCGCCTATTTTCCGTTTACATGGGGGTGTTTCTGCTGCCATCAGCAGGAACACCCCCAGAGTCAGCGGGAACTCCCACCGACGTCACAGGACCACCCGCTGACATCAGTGGGCAGTCCTGGCCCCGTCCCTCAAGGGAAGGCTGCGGGTAGCCGGAGCCCAGAAGTCCCCAGGTTTGTATAATCCTGAATCTAAGATAACACCATGGACTGATTAACGTCTCTACATCAGGAAAATGGGTACACTAGATGGGCTGAATGTTTCTTATCTGCTATCAAATTCTGGTGGAAGAACGCAGGCGACTAAAATTAAGCAAAATCCTATTATAGGTACATATTCAGAGAGCCTACGTTGGGAAATCCTTATAGTATTTTATACAGTATCACTCTTGGTTTAATCCCCTTTTAAATGTCTTATATTGATTGTTGAAAATGAACAACAATGTGTGAACAAGGAAGATGCAATGGATGTAGTCTGCCTACATTTTTTAAAATACTTTGGATACAATGCCACACAATAGGTGGTTATAAAAAATGAAACACATCCCCTTTTAAATGTCTTATATTGATTGTTGAAAATGAAACCACTGTGTGAACGAGGAAGATGCAATGGACGTAGTCTGCCTACATTTTTTAAAATACTTTGGATACAATGCCACACAATAGGTGGTTATAAAAAATGAAACACATAGTATTGGAAAAATTGCTTTGAATACATATGGTTGCTGTTAGTGGAACATTTTACAGTTGGGTAAATACTTTAGGAGTCTTTCTTTTCTGGGGTGCAATACCTTTTAGCAAGCAAGTTGATGTCCTGTATAGAAAGTGTACTGTCCCAAGTATATGGAATTTATACTCCTAAATCCGCGCATCATCACCTTAATGGATTCCCTCACGTGTTGTTCATGTGCCCAGAGTATCGGCACAATGTAGCAGCCAATCAGTTTGTCCCTAAGTTATACTGCTTGAAAATACACGGCATACCAGCTCCAGGCAGCTTTAAAAGTCCTGTGAATACTGCACGTTTGTCCCTTCCCCTTATATAATTTGAAGAGAAATTCCCTGATCCCAACCCCACTGTATCAATCAAAGTTGTCAGTTTCAGTGTATAATTTCCTGGCCCTATTTAGATTTTTGTCTATAAATCAGGCTGTCTATCGATCCTCCCACTGATTGTGTGTAATCGTACGTCTATGCCTCTACCTAACTCCCAATTACGCTGCAGTGGTAAAGTCACCAAGTGACCATGCAGGCTTTCATTGACTCTGGAGCTGCTGGGCTATTCTCCAGTGGACTCCACTGGTTCCCAAATCCTGCAGCAGCTGAGTGGCAGCATTGGATGGCACTCGTTTATAGTCTTTGTCTGTAGGTGGGACTTTTTCATATTTAACAGACTCACCTCAATGTACTCTCCAGCCCCCACGTTTCTGTTATTTTGGGTCTGCCCTGGTTGAGGAAAAAACTAATCCTGTGATCGACTGAAGTGAGGGAAACTTGCGTACGTTCACTGAGAGCAAACACCATTCTTGAAAATCCTTCCGATGATCCTAAAAGAATCGTTCCTGCTCACTCTTGGGACTACTTGGATGTATTCTCCAAGCAAAGGGCAGACACGCTTCCATCTCACTGTACTCATGGCTGCCCTATCAAACGTATTCCTGGAACCTCACCTTCCTCTGGTAGTACATACCCACTTTCTGAACCTGAAAATCAAGCCCTATCATAATATATCAAGGACATCCTCTTCTGCTGCTGGAGCTGGGTTCTTTCCGACCTTGTATTGACTATAGGTGGTTGAACAAAATATCTATTAAAAATAAATATTTCCTAATCTGTGGCCTCCAAGCTTTCTACCATCCGACAAATTTGAACTGATACCCATTACAAAAACTTTCAACAACATTGTAGAGACATTTCTGAATCTAAGGCCAAACTACAACAGAAAAAGGCTGCCATTATTCCAAAGGACAGCTACTTTCGCCGGGGCTCTGTTTAGTTGTCTACACAGAACCTCCGCCTTAGACAGAATGCTAAGAGTCCCATGTTCGTAGGTCCTTTTAAGATTTAAGCCAAGATTAATAATGTGTCCTATGCCCTTAAACTTCCTCCTTCAATAGGTATTCACAAAATCTTACACGTATCACTTCTAGAACAAGTTGTCCAAAGTAACTTTTCCAGACTTTGACCCCAGAAGCTCGTTCTGGTCCAGGGTCAAGACGAATACGAACTCAAAGCTATTCTTGATTCCAGGATTTAAAGAGGCAAACTACAGTATCTTGTCCATTTGATGGTGTATGGTCCAGAGGAACGTCCTTGGAACGATGCCTCTGATGTTAATGCTCCTCGACTGGTTCGTTCTTTCCATGCCATAGTCAAGGGGTAGTTTCAGAATGAATATCTTACCCAGTCAACACTCTGAGGTCCCACAACGCCTATAGCTGGCTCCACGATCTCCTGCTTCAGCTTCTGGAAGCATGGTCTCCCGCGCTATACAGAAACCCACCTCCTCCAGACGCCATACAGTCTCTTAAAGGCATTGTACTCCACGCGTTCCAAGCCTCATTCTCGATTCTTGAGGCGGGAATTTGATTGGAGGACTATTTAAACCAGCTACAGACACTTTTCCAGTACCTCTGATAGTGCCTATTGCTTTGTGCTGTGTCCTCTATTTTGTGACTTTCCTGACCTTGGCTTCCTGACCTTCCTGTCTGTCTCCTGTCCTTGACCTGGCAAGTTTATTTGGTTAGCCTGACTTCTCCTAGCCCCAACCTCGTCTCCGGGGGCCATTTAGCCCTTCCACTATAAGTAAAAAAAAAAAAAAAAAAAAAAAGCCAATAATATTAAAATATGTAATAAAGGGCAATATGTAAAACATGTGGCCCTCTTGAACATATAAACATATCTATGTGGGATATGACTAATCAGGAGATGTTGCAAAACTTTAATTTATTTATTGTTCAGCTACTTACAGTACAGTACAGCACTTACAGTATAGAAGAAAATTTAAGCAAAAGCTTAAGCAGCCACTCACTGACAGGGAAGTGCTCGTATTGAAATCAATGTGTGGTGAGGAGCAAGGTGATATGCAAATCTCACTTCTATTTCTTCCTATAAAGTTTGCAACCTTTGATAAGATAAGATTGTATATACACTGTTCAAAATAATAAAGGGAACACTTAAACGTTCTGCTGCCTGCAACATCCTCCAGCATTACCGGTTTGGCGGTGGGTCAGTAATGGTGTGGGGTGGCATTTCTTTGGGGGGCCGCACAGCCCTCCATGTGCTTGCCAGAGGTAGCCTGACTGCCATTAGGTATCGAGATGAGATCCTCAGACCCCTTGTGAGACCATATGCTGGTGCGGTTGGCTCTGGGTTCCTCCCAATGCAAGACAATGATAGACCTCATGTGGCTGGGGTGTGTCAGTAGTTCCTGCAAGAGGAAGGCATCGATGCTATGGACTGGCCCGCCCGTTCCCCAGACCTTAATCTGATTGAGCACATCTGGGACATCATGTCTCGCTCCATCCACCAACGCCACGTTGCACCACAGACTGTCCAGGAGTTGGCGGATGCTTTAGTCCAGGTCTGGGAGGACATCCCTCAGGAGACCATCCGCAACCTCATCAGGAGCATGCCCAGGCGTTGTAGGGAGGTCATACGGGCACGTGGAGGCCACACACACTACTGAGCCTCATTGTGACTTGTTTTAAGGACATTGCATCAAAGTTGGATCAGCCTGTAGTGTGGTTTTCCATTCTGATTTTGAGTGTGACTCCATATCCAGACCTCCATGGGTTGATAAATTTGATTTCCATTGAGAATTTTGTGTGATTTTGTTGTCAGCACATTCAGCTATGTAAAGACGAAAGTATGTCATACGATTAGTTCATTCATTCAGATCTAGGATGTGTAATCTTAGTGTTCCCTTTATTATTTTGAGCAGTGTATAAAAAATCCCTTTCTCACCCCTTTGGGTGGTATCTGTCTTCATCAACCTCGAGTCCTCTACCAGAGGCCTGGGACTTTCAGGGTTCTGCTCAGTATCTTAGCTGTTCCTAGCACTGCATTCTTCTGGACCGAGCTCAGGACAGTATACACAACAGGATAGCCAGCTTTAGCCCCCCTAATCCTACGTCATTGCTGCACCTCTAGCCTTCGGTCAACACCGTGGCTCCAGCCGCGCAGAATATCCGCCCCCCCCCCGAGTTCTTGCTGTCAGAGCCTCCATTGCACATCTACATGTCTACCCTGGAGTCCTGTAGCTTGGTGGCTATGATGCCTGATAGGACTTTCCATGAGAGTCTTTCAGGATCAGCAATGTCCTTCCTTGTGTTAGGCAGTCTGGGTGGGAGCCTGTTGCCAGCAGGTGGTTCATCAGTAGGTGTCACGTCCTACCCAGGCTGCGGAGCTGCATATCTCGCTCTTGTTTCAATTTCCCTGTTTTGCTTCGATCCATTCCTGGATTTCCTTTTGCTGTGTTCTGATCTTCCATTCCTTGCTTCTGCTTCAGCTCTGTTTCCTTTATAAGGTGTGTCCCTCCCGTGTGTTCTGTTTGTCTCAGTCTGCAGTCTAAAGGTATGTCTCAGTGCTATGTGCTTGGATTTCATGTTTGGTTTGTTTCATATCTTTGTCAGCAGGGATTAGCGTTAGGACCCACCGTCATTGGAGTACTTTGGCGTAGTGGTGGGCTAAGCATACTATGGCCATAAGATGTGACGAAATCTCCAATAGTTATCAACCAGTCCTAGGCCAGTTTCTGTATTTATGTGTGTCAGTCTGTCCTGTATCCCCGGCAGCGGGGTGTCTTGTCCTGTATCCCCGGCAGCGGGGTTGTCCTGTCCTGTATCCCCGGCAGCGGGGTGTCCTGTCTTGTTCTCTGTTGTGCCCTGTGTTATGTATATCTTGTCTGGTTATGTTTATTCCTTGTCTTGTTCACTGTTATGCTCAGTAACATGTATATCTTGTCTGGTTATGTTTCGTGCTAGAGTTTCATGCTTTGTTTCTCTGGGCTCAGTTGCGGTTTTGTGTTTGCTCCAAGTTCTGACTCCGGCTTCGTACCACGGTTATTCTGAGTTCTCAAACCCTTGACTTCGGCTTCGTCTCTCGGCTATCCTGACTTCTCCAATCTTTGACCTCGGCTTCGTCTCACGTTTATCCAAACTTCTCCAGTACCATTTTGCCTGCCTCTGGTTTGTGCACGGGTTCTGCACTGTGGATCCTCAGCTACTGATCCTGACTATCCCTCGGCCGTTACAGTAGGTATGGACCATATACAGGCCAGATGCGGTTCAGCTTTATCATGTTACTGACTCGCTGTTGGATGTCTGCTACTGTGATGGTGCCTGGTCCCCTTTTTTGGAGATTTTTGTGGTAACTGCAGCCACTTTGCATTGGTGTTATGTTTTTCATTCTCCTTTATGTCATTTCAGTTTCTGCTGTATGTATATAAAATTGCACATATTTCAGTAGACAGAAGAGGGCAGCACACGCCTTTATTTCCTCTGAAAATGAAATTAAGTATCTATGCAGCATTTTTAGACACTGGAGCTTATTTTGTCCATAATGACAAAAAATCCAATTACTAGCAAATCAAAAAAGGAGACAAACTGTTCACACATTTACTGATTATGTGCTTTTATAAATGACTATTCCAGAGCAGCGTTGTTTTTTTATGTACTTGGTATCCATATTAAGGAGGTAAGTTTAATATTATTATAAAACAAATCCTATTTCTTTATTTTGCAGCTAATGAATATAATTTCTTTTTTGCTACACAGAACACTGATTTAATATGCAATTTCAGAAAAAGAAGAAAATATATTGAATGTAATTCCATAATACAGTTATTCTTATTTTCTTATGGTAAGAACTAAGAGATCACAGTCAGTAGATTACATTGACATAGAATGCCTGTTCTGAATAAATGTCTAATGGTCTCCCATTGTGGTGGCAAAGTAACAGGTGATTTTGTGTTTTAGTGTCTATTTAACAGCTCAAAATATTTATTCAGAATTTGTAATCCAAAGCTATGCAAAAAGAGAAATATGGGTGAACAGAAAGTTTCCACCTAAAAGAACTAAAATGCATCTAAATCGTTTTCTTAAAAAGTATAACAGGTTTGAAGATATTAAGATGTACTTAGTAAGAAGTAAAGGTTAACTTGACTGACCTGATTCAACTGCGGTTCCATGCCCTCACATGCTAACATCTCTAAAACATCTTAAAGCATATTAAATGATACACACTTTATTAGCTTGTGCCTGCAACTTTACTTTTCAGATTTCAGGAGAGGGCATCTGCATCATGCAAGTTAATGAATCCACAGTTTTCTTGCTTTTCTCAATTTGCATAAACTTGACTTTCTTGTAGTATAGTACATTGGTGTGTTTGCGAGAGCAAATGCCAGTTGGCATTGCCCTATTCATGTCTATGGAGTCTTGAAGTCTATGGGGCTGTAAAGACACCAAAGCACATTCGCTAAGTAGGCCAAAGCACCCCTGCTATCACTGAATTGCGGAGGCCTACATGCACGATGAATAGTCCTCGGTGTGACTATGTTAATGGGGTCCCAATACGTTAAAAAGAAGGATAGAATGGTGAACCTTCTGCTGTTGGTCGGCCAGCTAGCTTCTGATGAGGGTCTCATAGGTTCTAGAGTTGAGTGGTAATTATCTGCTGCCCTATCTAACCCCATCACACCCTCCATTCAATGCTCAGTTGTCTGATGCCCTTGCCCCAGCTTTGCTGCAGTCAGTTACTTAACCCTGGCTCTGCTGAAGACATAGCTGTGTGATTATTGGACTTTGACCCGTCTTGTCTTTTGTTGCTACTGATTGTCTCCTGGCTTGAACTGTGCTATGCCTTACACTCATGAACCTTCACTGCCAATACGGTCCGTTGGACTGTTTATTAATAACGCTTTTGTCAGCTCCCTGCATTGCATTACACTGTGGATTAATTTTAGTACCTTTAGCCTTGAGTGGTTCTGTATTTCCTGGGTGTTCTGGTGAATGCCCCAGTATCAGAACCCCTACCCCTGTGCTCAGGCCCAGACTGGGACAAAAAATAGGCCCGGGCATTTAAGACTGAGTAGCCCATTTTTATTTATTTATATATATTTTTTGTTAAACCAAATTCTGACAAATTTAATATACCATTTCTTGTTGTCTATTAGTTATCTTTCAGCATGCTTTTGTCGCTGTAATCAATTAGCAGTACATAAATACATAATAAATGAATCATCACGTCATGCAATTTATAAAGTGCTATATCTTTAATGAAAGACTCAAAACAGTAACTAATCTTTGACAATTTAGTTGGTACTTAGAAAAAAAACTAGTGGCAGTGTGGCACTCCTTTGGCCTTGGCTGGTTAGATCACCCTCACAACAAGCGAGTCTGTTAGTCACAGACTCTCAGCACAGCAGGGAAGAAACTCAGACCACCCCAACTGATTTGTGGCGCTCAGCCAATCCTCTAGGCGGAACAATGTGACTGAAAAAAAGTCATCATACAATTTAGTGCCACTAATCCTTTTTAATAAGATACGCAGGTTGAAATAAAGTAAATAACACAATACCTTTACTTTTGATCTCACTGATTTCTGGGCCTAGAATATTTTGTCCTCTGAGGTGACTACAAATTCTGGAGGGTGTTTTATCTCTGGATAAGTAAAAATTAAATAGTTGAAGTTATTCTTACAGAAAGTAAAGGGCCAGAAAACAGGTGACTAAATGCACACCAGGACAGGCTCTGCCACCCAGACACACACACACACAAGGACAGACTCTGCCACACCGACACCCAAACACACACATACCAGGACAGGCTCTGCCACCCAGACACACACAACAGGACAGGCTTTGCCACACTGACATTTCCTTGGGCTCTGCTCCATGCTCCGTAGCATGCAATCACTCCCGCTGCTACCACACCAAAAAAAAATTGCCACACTGACTGCAGATTAGGGGAAGACTGTGAGAGTCAGTGTAGTCTTCCCCCCTTCTCACCCTGACCATGACTTTGAGAGGTCCCCTCCCCTGAAATCATTCCTAGTCCCTTTGTTCCTCATGCACTAAGCCATATCTCTTCTTTCCTTCCTCCCTGTGAACTATAGATCAAACACATATAAACAGCACTTGCATGTATAGATCACATACAAACCCTATATTTGCAGGTATGCATAAATGATGTATGGAAACATAGCATAGCAGATATAGATCAACAGAATCAACACAAAAACCAAGCTTTGCCGGTATAGATCAACTGAAAATCACATGTTAACTCAGCGTTGAAGGTATAGATCAAATAAACAGAATCAGACATACAAACCCTCTATTTGTAGGTATACAATAATAATGTATGGAAACAGAGCGTGCCAGATACAGATCAATAGAATAACACACACCCAGCTTTGCAGGTATAAATCAATTGGAATTCACATATAAACTCAGCATTAAAGGTATAGCTAACCCCCTAAATTACAGGTATAGATCACAGGTTGCACAACCCAAAGCCAGCCCTGGTGTCCACTTTTCCCACATAGAACCTGATCAGCACCCAGACTACATACATATTACAGCCCAGCCTGAGCCACCTTTGTCCCCTAACAGCCCAGACATTTTTGTTGGCAAACAGCCCACCCTTCATGTGCCCTCTTTGCATTTCCTCAAATCACTTAAACATTCATGATAGACACAATCACTTACACAGTTACTCACTCATTCACACAAATCATTTACACATATTCATTAATGCAGTCTCACAAATCATTCAAGCAATTCATCCATACATTAATTAATTCATTCTCGTACGCATTCACACATTAATTCATTCTCGTACGCATTCACACTACCCCCTCTCCGCATCTACCCCTCCCCTTCTTATCTGCCCCTTCTCACTATGTTCCCCCTTATCAGTATGTGCCCCCTCTCCCTCTTCTCACTATGTACCCCCTTCCCCACTTCTCAATATGTTCCCCCTCTCACTATCTATCCCCTCTCCCTCTTTATCACTATCTAACCCCTCTCCCCCTTCTTACTACCCCTTCTCACTGCCCCCTCTGACCCTTCTCACTATCTACCACCTCTGCCCCTTCTCACTGCACCCCACCTCACTATCTACACCCTCTCCCTACTTACCTTGTTGCCGGAGTCCTGCGGTGGGAGCGGGAGGCGTCCGTCTTCCCAGTCTGCAACGGAGTCACGGAGAGTGAGGATGTTAAATAAAGGATGGAGGATGTTAAATAAAGTAAAAAAAACAAAACAAAAAAACCCCCTGATGTTTTAATTTAAGTCCCGGGCAGGCGCCCTGTGCGGCCGCACACCCCTAAGGCCGTCCCTTGTGGGGGCTGCCCGGCCCCCTAGAGTGGCGGGCCCGGTCGCAGTTGCTGCGGGCTTAAGGGGCAGGTGCCCCTTTTGCCCCTGCGTTAATGCGTTAATGCCCTGACTGGGCCTATTTTAAGGTAGGGGCCTACGTCAATCCGCCCTGGGCTGCCCGGCCCACTGGGCAAATGCCCGGTGTGCCCAATGGCCAGTCCAGGCCTGGCTGTGCTCCAGAAAACCCAACTACTTACAGAGGTCCATTTAAATCAATGGAGAATGCAATGCATCTTCCAAACAGATTATTCAGTCTGCTGCCATCAAGAAAAGATGGATCATGTTAAAGCTTTGTGACTGGCTTTTTTCCCTTATTCATTTATGATTGTACCAAAGATTGATATTGATGTTGTATAACGTATATCATGCAACATTGTGTGATTTACCTTACACTTACACATCCATCTTTATCAAATGTATTATAAAATAGGTTGCACAGTATCTCATTTGTTAATATTACATATAAAACAAACTCCTTCTCCACTTAAAAAATTAAGTGTTAAATTGTTAATGCCCCACTTTTTGTCTATTTTGGGACAAAATTTTAAATGGCCCAAATTGACCCTTTTGTTTTAAGGAGCCCTTCACTCTTTGGAGGGAAATACAAAGCAAATCTGTATAGCAAGATCATGGCAACCTCACTGAGTAATAGTTACTTGGTGACCAAATGGCTCTTCTGTTCTAGTTTTTAACCTGATTTCCATCAACACCATGAAGCAAAATAGGTAAATCTGTGTGAGGTAAGTATTCAACTCAGACTACATATTGAATTAACAGGTCTTATTATTTGCCAAAGGTAGAAAAATGAAATGTAGGGAAATAGTAGCAGTATAAACTTGTTCATTAATTATATACAAATATTTGTGTGTGTTGTGAAGAGCTGCCCCTTTTATCCCTCTCTTAATTGCATTCCTAGTTATATATGTTCTTTCCTGTGATATTATTGCTTTTAATGATAAGAACAAGTGGATGATTTCCAAGACCTCACAGAGGTCATTCTCTGAGAAGTAAACATTTTTCAAGACATATTAATCCTAGTGTGTCATCTCAACATATGTGTCAGGTAATCACAAACAAACACTCCTACACGGATCGGTATGTATGTATGTATGTATGTATGTAGAACACATACCAGCAGTTATGAATATAGTCATACACACCTACATACTGTCACTAATAGAAAATGCTGTGAGCTATAAGTATTTTTTCAAGTAAACATAATGTTCCCTATTGTAAAAGCAGCAATCAGTGGTTCTGGATATCGTCTAGGTCCAAGCCTTACTAAACTGAGTTGTCCAAGATACAAAAAAAATGACATCATACATCCTTAGTTAATATCCACAAATATTACTTATCCGATTGAAACATCTACAGTACATTTTTTTTTAATTCCATGCCCATTCTGCAGAAAGACATATGTGAAATATGTGGAATAATAAATTACAATACGAGAACATTTATCACCTTTCCAAAGGCTGTCAGAGAGTAAGTGGCATCATACATTACACTAACAGAAAGTATTTCAGTCTTTATGACTATGAAGACTCAAGGGGTGCATTTTAAATGCAATGTAGAATATCTGTTTTAAATCTTTTTCTAAATCCTTTGTGACAAGTCAAAATGCAAACAGTTATTGTTGCATTATTTTTAAGCTTGCATAGATTTGAGTAAATAGACCCTAATGGACAGTCCAGTATGTGGCTCACTGTCTTCAGAAAAAGAAACAAATTACTATTCAATATTCCAGTGAAGCTGCCAACAGATCTTATAATTTTAACCATTGTTTAATATGTCCTATTCCAGTATACACAGTAAGTCTCCAAAACGGCTAGATTTACATATTGTCATTAATAAAAACACATTGTAACACTTGTAGTGCATATCCAGTAGGTGTTGCCAAAATGCCTTTAATAGCATCCTCTATGTGTACAAACAAAATGCTACCTCAGCAGTTCATTCCCTTTTCTGTTTTTTTCCCCAGCTCATTCCATCCTCTTGGGAATTTTTCTCTTTAAAGGATTTGTGTAGCAGCAGCAGCGACAAGAACAGTAATTACATCAAGTCTAGTCCTGCATTCACAGCAAAAAGTTCCATTTTTACTTTGGCCCAAAGCCATTGAGAGGGTAAACCTCTGATCAGATTCTTGTAAAGTTAATTTGGTTGCATTTGTTAGTGTTCTACTTTAATCATTCTTTCAGTAGCTAAGAGGCCCAGGATATAATATTACAGCATATTGTACGCTAGGCTCTATCATGGAAGATGCAGAGACCTTTAACTTGCATTAGAAAAAGAGGTTTCATTAAAAGGGACACTCTAGCCAGTATATGCACTTTGATGCATATGATAGCTGTGTGGTCCCTTTAAATTTTCATGAGGTCAGTTTTGCAAATACATGGGGGATTCTGAAGAATCCCCCCCAATGCATGAATGCATTTGCCTGTACGTGTTAGCTCCAGCACTGGCTTTGGTGAGTGATGCGTGCAGGAGTCTATTAAACCTCAGTGTACACATGTGAAGACTTCCTATTGATTTAGATGAGAGCACTTTTCTGAATTGTTGGATCATGGAGAAAGAAATAAGGTTTTGCAAACTTTGGTGTGGGGTAAGTGCTTTATTTTATTTGTTTTCATTTTGGAAGAATGCCTATTAACCCCTTCACAATGGAAGACGTCCATGGTACGTCATCAGAAAATGTCCTTTTAGGATGAATGACACACCCCAGTGTACATGTGTGAAGACCTCCTATTGATTTCGGTGAGAGCACTTTCCTGAACTGTTGGATCATGGAGAAAGAAATCACCACCAATTGCATCCCAGCTGCCATAGGCAGCTTCAGGGACAAATTGCTCGGTTTCTTCAGTCCCCTCACTTGTGCAGGGACCAGCCCCAACCCTCTCCTGCTCCTCAATTGCTCCATGAGAGCGAACCTGCAGTGTTAACCATCATTTTAGTGGTTAATGTTTGCTTGTAGGATCCAAATCACAGCCAATGCTGTGCACAAGCATTGAAAGAGTTTAAATAAAAGCATTCATGAGCAAAGGTGATTCCAGGTCAAATGCTGTCAGTTAGAGCCAATCAAAAGTAGGCAGATGATGTTTAGATCACTCCTGACCAATTGAAGCGGTCTAATTATTATAACAGCCACTTGATGTCCCCCTCCCGTAAATGACAGCTGTCAGAGAGAAAGAGTGTTGAAAAAACACAAATTTTGAATTATAAACCTCAAATATTTTTAAATTCATAATTATTACAACTTGATCACTTGTTAGTGACACTTTAGCTCACTGATCGATTGGTCTCACTCTCTTGATTGGTTTCCTATTAAATGTAGAAGATATTTTAAGATGGGCTTGTTGACATTTAAAACCCTAAGGAGCCAGGGCCCACGTTACCTGAAAGAGTTCACGCTACATCCCAACTCGACCCCCTTCGATCCACACATCTTTTTCTTCTTTCAGTGTCCAGAGTGTGCACAAGATCATGCTGGACAATGGGCGGTCCCTAAACCCATTGAAAACAATGCATTTGTCATTAAGGGTTTAAAAAAATAAGACTTAAATATCATCTTTTCTCCCAAGCAATCAGCAAATTCACTTTTAAATTATGTATTCAAATTCAATTTTCAATTATGTAACTACATATGGGAGAAAAGCGCTACATAAATGCCTGTTGTTAGGGGCATGGCACTTACCTGCACATATGGTGGGGGTGTTCGGAGTTGAGGTCTTTCTGGGAAGTGGTAGCAACTGCCATCAGGGAGGTTGATTATCCCGATTTCGAGGCAACTCTGGCTGCGGTGCTGTTGCATCACACTTCTAGGTCTCTGGGGTACTACACGAGGTCGTTGTCGCTTCATCTGTTAAATGCAGCAAAAGCAGTGACCCCTCAGCACTGGAGGAAGGTGTGGGCTCCCACAGTCGGTGAATGGGTGGCGGAGGTTGATACGATACGGGTGTTGGAAAATCTAGTGTATACGTCAAAGGGCACAGGAGCGGACAGTGAGATGCGGTGGCTTTCCTGGCGTCAATTTATTACATTGGGTCGCCTAGGGGGTGTGTAGTATCAGTGAATCAGTCTGTTGTCCTTTTTATATATATATATATATATATATATATATGGCAAAGTGGTGTACCATTTTACTTTCACATATACTTTGTTGTATCCACATTCACATTTGCCTTTTTTGTCAATAAGTTACTGGACGACAGTCGTTTGATATGTGAGCAATAAAGAGATATTGAAATAAATGCCTGTTGTTGTTGATCAATGTGAGTGAGCTAAACCTGTGAGTAACAGCTGATTACTTAAAAAAAAAATATGTGCTAGACATGTGGCAAATGGGCCAAAAAGATTTGGACAATTTTTTGGCAAATAAAAAAATGTCCCAGAGGAAGATGTTGGGTTTGCATACAAACTATATTGCTGGTAATTTGCAAGCCATGGTAAGGGTCCCTGGGCCAGTGCTCCAACAGCACTAATTGCTGTTAAATCCATCCAAGAGCTTGTACTCTACACATAAGTGTGCTAATTGGGGCTCTCCTGTGGCTGATGAATTATGAGGCAATGTGTAAAAGGGGATCAGCCTGATGCAGCAGAGAGAAGCCATTGTTATGCCAGCTAGGAGAACCCTTGCAGGCAATAAAATCTTTAATGAAGGGTGGTGCTCATAAGAGCTTCCTAACACCCCCCCTCACCAAAAAAAAAAACTATATGCAAAATGTGCTCTATTTATTGAAGCCTCACCTAACCTAAAAGGTTTGGGGCTAGTGTAGGGTAACCACATCAGCCATGTTTTCCCGGACACATGTAATTTTTACATATTGCTGACCAGCCCAAATTGCTGCCCAGGGGATGCGACCAGGACTGTCCACTGATGTCATTGGGAAAATGGGTGGGGAAGGGTGTGTGTCAGGACCCCACTCCCATGAACTGCAGGATTCGGGTGTTGACCCGGACGAGCAGCCTTTCTCCAGGAGTCTTCCGGGCCAAACCCAGAGACATCCCAGGTGACAAATAACTGGAGTAGATCTGTCCCTTGTCTTGACATGTGTATTAGCTAAAGGATTTAGACGCATGTGAAATATTTAGTCACTGTAATTAGATAGCTATGAGAACCAAGGTATAGATGCAATTGGGTACTTGTCTGCAGTGTTGATGCATGTGTGTTATAAAGTGACGTGTTATTCTAACTTTGATAGCATAGCCTTTTTCATCTAATATCAGGAATTAATTATCTAAAGAGAACGATATATGTCTATAGATGTTACCATTATTGGGCACATAGTCTGCATAGTTATTTAATGATTTATATAGAACCACCATATTCCAAAACACTTTACAATGGGCAATTAAACAGTTGAATCCTTTTGAGGAGTAATACGCCCACAATCATTTATTTCAAGGAATGATGTTAATGAAATGTAAGCAATTAATGAAAATTCATCATAATGTGTACATTAGATGTGTATGTAATTACCTGTCTGAATAATCCCAAAAGTCTACATGCTTGATGGCCTGTAAGAATGCAGGCATATTATAATATTCTTTAATGCGAGTGGGTGTAAATTCACATTTGGGTTGCTTTGAAATGTGGGTATACATTATAAGTTCTAGCAGATGGCAAATGTTTTGAGTTATTGCAGTCAAGTACAACCTACACAAATTATTTTTCTGCGGTCATGAAATCACGATAATGAAATATCCCCTGCATTCATTATATTATTTCCATTATAATCAAGATACATTATATTAAATGTGTTTTATTTTCCATAATATCCAACTGATGTCCATGTATTCCCATCTCCTTTGTGGGAGTATTCATTTCAAACAAAATTGAACACATTTAGAGCTGTAAGAAGGCTTACATTTTGCACATTTTAGATTTAAAAAATGTCAACTAAATAAAAAATTGGCCTTGTAATCAGACAGCCCCAGAAAGGAACAAGTACATACGTTATGTATATATACAACAGAGGTGGTAAACTGCTCTCTGACCATGGGTAAATCCAGGAGGGACAACAGGGGCAATTACCCCCACCGAGAAAGACGACAGCATGCTAAAGCAGTAGGGATAAAGAGATATGTTCCAAGAAAGTCCAGACTTACCTATTTGTGCCCTGTGGTAGTAGCGCAAAATCTTGCATTAAGGAGAGGCTGGGTAAGCAAGTTGTATGAGTCTAGTAACGTTGGTGTGTGTGGGTGTGTATGTTAGAGGTGATTCCTGGTTGTGTGTTACTGTGAGTTTCTATGTGCGTGTGTATTTATGTGGGTATCTGGGTATGTAAGTGTCTTGTTGTGTGATTTCTGACATGCGAAAAAGCCAGCTGTACATTAGCCATTCTTGTTAGAGCTTGTGATTCTACAACATCTAGAGTGCGGGTCAGAATTTTTAAGCTAAAACTGATGGGTTTCCCTCAAAATAAAAACATTGATACTGAATGTGCTAAAAATTACGTTATGCTAATATCTCAGGGTTTATTTCTGATTACCCATGTACTTCGGATTTAATTTCATTTATCAAACACAATGGGTATTGCATTTTCAGTTGCCTGTTTTTTAATAAAAGCATTAAAATGTCCTTGGAATTCATTTTAAAAATATGTCATCCTAGTTGAAGGACATGCTGTCTACTGTGGACTCAGACAGAAAGAATGATGGGTATACATCATAGCATTTGTTAAAAAAAAAAAAAACACCTTTGAAATAATCTATAAACCATTACAAATAAAAATAAAAAAAATCTGTGTTTAAAAGGTGTTTATAAACTGTTTATATATTAAATTATTAGTATTAATGGCCATTCCATGTGTACCTGATATGCAGGCATATGGATTGTAGTTTGGATGTTCCTTTAATCTCATTAAAATAAGTGATTTCACAATGCGGACCTATTGGCAAAATGGAGCATTTTCATTGAACCCCCCCTCCTAACACTAACATTGATTAATGTACATAAAGATAACACACATTAGCACGCATTGTCTGTGCGTAATGTAAAAAGCTGGCACTGCACTTGTCAAGCACTCCAACAATATTTCGCTTTTAGTCTAGTAAGACTACCAGAACACCTGGCAACGAGAGCAGGACAGAAATGCATGCAGTAGTTACTCAAATTGACTCTAAATATAGGGCTTAAAACTATGACTAATTGGTTTTCAATTACTGTACATATTATGGAAAATTAGCACCATAGACAATCAAGGCCTAGAAGTCATTTTAAAGCAGTTAGCTGGCTGCATTTTTTGCAGGAAATATTTTTAAAATAATGAGTTTTGAATTGTTCCTTTTATGGTTGTCGGAGCTGTCAGAAAAATAAAAACTACCCTTCAAGTTTTGTGGAAATGTTATTTTGTATTTTTTCCTTTCCTTGCTGTAAGATAGGTATACACAAATTATAGAGAAAATGGCAGCAAGGGCAGCTGCTGTGCTGGGTGAGCTTTCCATGTTACAGGGACAGTCTGCCGGCACCAAACTAGTATTTAGTAAGTACTTTAAAGGCGCACATCTAAAAAAAAATGACTTATTTTCTCACTTAACTCCTCCCCAACGCCTCTACTGAAAGCAGGGTGCATACCGCAATATGTTTCCTGCACGTGCTCAGTAGAACTTCCATTTTCATCAATGGAAACTCCCATGTAAATCACATGTATGCCTAGCATGGGTGTTTTCCTAACATACATGTAATTGGCTGCACCTTCAGTAATTTCAATGGGAATACTGTACCTCCCGAGTTTCCCTCATTTGCCTCTTAGTCTCGCTGTCCATCTTTCCTCCCCCGACGTCCCTCTTTTCTGGTTGGACGTCTTGCACAATAACATGTGAACAAGACGTTATGAATGGAAACTTTGCATTTATACTACATGCAAAGCTACATTTATGGAAAGTGAGTGCTGCTGATCGGCCAGAAGCCTCAGAAAAAATAGAAAAAAGTAAAGTAAAAAAATATTGCTGACTAAATAATGGCAGCAATCATTGCATGGAGCAGGCACTATGGCTGCCTGCTGCCAAGGCATCAGAAGTAATAAATACATAAATAAATACAATTCTGCCAAGAGGTTATCTGTAGTATCTAAGATCAGGAGGCTGGCATGCAGGGGATCAGACATTCTGCCACGGTCAGGGACCCCCCGCCTGGCAAATCATCCCCCACCCAAAAAAATGCCCTAAGCATTTAAACATATTCTTTTTTTATTCTTAAATGGGCGGATGATGTATATAGATTACAATTCCCATCACACTCGGTCTGGGTCATGAGGGTGAAAGGAGTCGTAGTCCACAAAAGTGGGTGCACCAGAAGGGGCATACTTGTGAAAATGTGTCTTTTATCTAAACTCTGTTCTATCATTTAACGCTTTATGTTCTGTGTGCCTACCCTGCCCTATGCTGTGTGCTGTTCTGCAGTGTATTGAGCATGTTATGAAGCGTGCTCAGTAAATTTCACAAACTATACAAATAAATGTGGGGTATTTCTGTAGTCCGAAGAAGCAGCTGAATACTATTGGTGATTTTTTTTGTGCGCTTGTTCATAACCTGTGCATGAAATGCTAACCAACGCAAAAGTATTTTTGAAAAGAAAAAAAAACCACATGCACAAATGGCCGCATGAAATGAGCCCAAAAGCTTATTTGTTCATGATTACAAACCTGCATAGTAGCACTGAAAATAATGCAAGACTCGCAAAACAGCAATGTAATATTTGCCCTACAATTGCCACAAACATATAAATAATTATAAACAATAATAAATAAGTCAAGTCTGGCATGGAGGAACACTAGTGGCCTACACAGAGCCCTAACCTTAACCCCACTGAACATCTTGAAGGCTTTCTGGGGGGCAACACCATATGAATGCTCATAGTTTTGGAATGGGATGTCCAACAAGCGCATATAGAGGTGATTATTATTATTTATTGTTTTATATAGCGCCATCAAATTCCGTAGCGCTGCACAACGGGTAGACAGGACATAACAAGTAGTATGTAACATAACAAATTGACTTACAGAGACAACAGGTAAGGAGGGCCCTGCTCAAACAAGCTTACAATCTAGAGATGGTCAAGTGTTCACATACTTTTGGTCATATAGTGTACTATGTTAGTGCTTTTATATGCATTATCATCCTATAAGCCGGCTGTCGCCATATTGAATATTGCAAATATGGCTGCTCCTGAGAGCGTTCACACTGGGCGCCAACTTTTTTGGTGTTGCCACAAACTGATTTTATGTGTCGTGGCTGGCACATCAGTTGTCGTCAAGAGGTTATACATTATATTAGGTAGACTAGATAAATAAAATGCATTCTTCTCTTTTGCATAATTCTTGGTGCTAGACTTAACTCTGCTATCTCATAGCCAGCCACTTACAAGATCCTGCTGCCTTCACCCAAACACATCACTATAATTTTTATCACACAACATAATACTAAAATACTAATCCATTGCCATGTAATATCCTGTCTGGAATATTGCTACTCTCTACTACTAACCCCCCCTAACCTTTCTCTTCTACAGCCCATTCTGAACAACTCTGACAGACTATTGTTCTTATTCCATCACTCCTCATCTGTTGCCCTACTGTGTCAGTCCCTTCCCTCGTTCCCCATACCCTACAGAATTTACACTCCTGTGCCTTACTCACTGAGTCTGCTCTTATTCAAAATACTCTCCTAACGGTTCTCTCCACTTTCCCATGACTTCCTTCATCTTTCTTCAACCATTATTACTTCTTCCCACCAGTGTTTCCAGGATTTTAACTCTGCTGTACCCATTTCCTTGAACTCCTTACCTGTTCTCACCAAAAACCCACCTATTCAGAGTAGCATACAATCTATCCTTTAAATACCTTCAACCAACTTCATGAAAAGAAACCCCCTTTGAGATCCACACGTGACCCACCCTACAATCAAAACATCTTTGCCTAAGCGGTCCCTTTATAGTTTGTCTCATTCAATTTCAACCTTATAATATATAATGATATATTGTAAAATGTGTAAAGGGTTTTTTTTCTGACTACACTAACACATCCGTGGGGGTAAATGTTAGGGGAAAAAAATAATAATCGAATTATGTCTTATACAAATGATAATTAATGATTACTTAGTTATTAATCTGCTGTTTACATTTAATAGATATTATGTCATTAGGTCATACTGTATATTATAATGTGCAGTTCTCTAATTAGAGAATAGTCCACAATGAGCCATGCCCAGGTCCTGTGTCTTATATCAATTAAAATGTGTGGTTTGTGAGAAGGTGATTTGAATACTTTAATTAAAACAAAATGTGTTATTTTGTACATTTCACAGCTACATAAAAGGAAACATGGGGCAAGTAAGATGGAAATACTGTGTTTGGGGGTTATACTAAGACATTGAGTGTTAGAAACATGTAACATCTTTACACTGATGTGTAATATTAGCGTGATACATAATATACAGAAAATGACAACTGGCGGTTTAATGAGCCACCTGGTTCTTATGTAGTAATGATACTTATTTATAATTAGTTTGTTTACAATGGCAATGTACGGGCAGAGACAGGATATAAGTAGTTGGGGTCCTGACATATTGGATGAAAATGCAAGATTTACAGGATGAACCTGAAGAGTTACAGAGGAAAACTCACTTATATTGGAGGCTAGACAGAGTGGCAGATGAATAACCTGCATACAACCCAGCATGTTATTTAACCCCTTAAAACCTTCATGACATTGAAAAAAGTGGCTCAAACATCTATCTTCATGGCATGGAGCAAAATGAAGAAAGTACAGTCCTTTGGGCATGGGGAGAATGAATGCCAGTTCCACGGCTAAAAGCTGGATCGCTGTGAATGGCGGTTCTTGGTGTAAGGGACGTCCCTTTTTTTTAATGGTTGCCTAGTGCTGATGAGAGACTGATCTGAACCTCGGAAAAGTTAAAATTTGTTTTAAAAAGTATCCAAAAAATATAAAAGTTAAAAAGGTTAGCGTGCCAACAGGTTGCCAGATGATCTACAGTAGAGGATCAGACATTTTGGCACAGCTACCCCAGCTCCCCAAAAATAAAATTACCAAAATACATCACAAATAAAACACAAAAAATAAAAATAAGAAAAAATACCCTACACCCACATACTATTTTTAGAATAGGGCTGATGACCGGATTGAGACTCCCATGAGTTGTGTCCCACAAAAGCAGGTGCACAAAATAAGCAAGCTGGCATACTTGTAAAAATGTATACTTTTAAACTGTGTTTGTATGGTAGATTATCATTTAACCCTCTATTTTCTGTGTGCTGACTTTGCCCTATTATGTGTGCTGTTGTGTGGTTAAATTAACATGTTATACAGGTCGAGTATTTCTGTAATCTGAAGATGCAGCTGAATACATTTTGGTGGTTACTAGACTTGTGCATTCGTCTTCGGGCGAACATGAAAACGAGCACGAAGAGGCCGTTTTTTTGTTCGTTCCGAAGGAACGTAGAACAGAATACAGTGCCGGCAAACCGTAGGCGAAGACGAAGACTCACAATCACGAAGAATCGAAGATTCTTCGTGATCGTCTTCGTTTTTGCCGCGCAACCGCCAAAATTTCAAACAGGAGTGAGCTGATCCTCGTCTGTCCAATCAGCTCACTCTTGTGACGTAACGCTAAGGGTCTCGTCCAATGCCTGTGCTGCTGTTTTTTGAATTCTGAAGGCGCCTTTATAAGACCAGAGCTTGCCTGAGAGATCCATTCATTTTTCGCTGTGACTGCTTTGGCAACACTGCTGTGCTGCATCCGAGCGTTACAGAGAGAGATTGTTCTGTTCTGTGTGAGACTGGTAAGCCTTAGCCTGCCATTTCTCACTGTGTACTTCATCCTCACTTCAGTGCTACTTAATTAATATATTTAATAATAATAATTTGATTAATTTAATTTTTTTAAAATTAATTTGTCATCAACTTTAGTGTAAGTGCTGTTGAGTTGACAGTGCACCCAGTGCCTCAGTGGCACTGGGGTGCCCTTGCCCTGGGCTGGCACTAGTGCCTATTGCCTGTCCTGCTTAAATAAATTAAATAGAATTTATAAATTACAATTTAATAGAATCTATAATTTAATAGTTCATTATAATATTATATATATATATATATTTGTCAGTCATATATATATATATACTATAGTATACTAGTGTAGAGTGTACTGTAGACATTCATCTACTAGTGTCTAATTTAAAATCAGTAATATTAATTAATATAATTAATAATTGAATTCATTATAAAATATATATATTTGTCAGTTATAGTTAGTAATAGTATACTAGTGTAGAGTGTACTGTAGACATTCAGAACATCTACTAGTGTCTAATCTAAAATCAGTAATATCAATAATTCTCTAATTCTTTCTTATCTTAATAGTTAATTAAATTAGCTATAAATAAAAGTAATAATATTAATTAATTACTACTAGCGTATAGTTCAGCTAATCTTATTAGTACTGGTGCTGCAGCTCTATAGTTTGTGCTTTGTTTTAGCAACAGTAAGAGACCAAGTCAATTTTTCTTAATTAATCTTTCATTTTATTTCATTTGTTTTGCTCACCTCAGTCCATCAGTGAAGTGAACTTGTTGGGCTAGTGAGTGCAGCCGCATAAGTGCTGTGTTTTTTTTTGATCAGCAAGCAGTGACGTTAACTGTTTTGCAAAGATTTTCTCATTTATTTTACATTTTATTTCAATTTTATTAAAAGTACCCTTAGTGTTTTGCTCACCTCAGTCCATCAGTGAAGTGAACTTGTTGGGCTAGTGAGTGCAGCAAGCAGTGAAGATAACTGTTTTGCTGTGACATTTTATTTTATTTCTAATTCTTTTCAAGAAAAATTGACTGTGACGAGCTGTACTAAGCAAAGCTTCAAGCTACTAGCTGTAGTACTAAAATAATTCTAATCTTCTTTAATCTTAATCTATAATATATTATAAATAATAATATTCTAATTCATAATCTATAATATAAGTAATTCTAATTCTAAATTCTAATTCATAATCTATATTCTTCTATCTATAATACATAATATATAAGTAAATTAGTTCTAATCTATTAATATTATATAACTTAATATTAATTAATAAATCATATACTGAATCTGATTTAACCTCACTTTAGCTTAGTGGGTTTGAGAGCGTCTGCCTAGAGGTAGACTTATAGTAAGGAAATATAGCTTTAGGCTAGCATAGTAGTAGGCTAAGCTCTTAGGCCCGTGTAAATTCAAATTAAAAATAAAATACTGCTAGTTATTAAATAGTTAATCTTGAGTTAATAATTTAAATAACTTTAGGATTTTGGCAGATTGCACACAGCACAGTGCAGTAGTGCATAGTTTTACTTTTTAAGCAGTAGCACTGAAGAGAACTTCCTCTAATTTTTTTGTCTTTAATTCGTTTTTCCTTTTTTTTATTTTTATTTTTTTATTTTTTTTTTATAGTTTTTTAAACACTACACTACACTACACTACACTACACTACACTACACACACAACACAAAATTTGAAATGGATCCTCCTTTTGGGACTAAGGAGGGACAAGCTCCATCTACCACCACCACCACCACCACCAGCACCACCACCAGCACCACCACCAGTTCTAAGATGCAGCCTTTGTGTCAGTCTAGTCGGCCAAGTAGGCCAAGCTCTCGCTTATCATTTGGGGAAGCATTGCTTGAAGGATCATCAAGTAAAGGAAAGGCACCAAAAGCAGGCAGTAGTAGTGCGGCTAGGCCCACAAGCTCTATGGTTTTTTACGGAAAGCCTAAAGCACCAGAAGCACGTTCAAAGTTAAAGGGTAGCACAAGTAGTACCAGCCCAGTGACTAAAAAGAAGTGCCTTTTGCCCCAAGCAGCATCTTCCCCATCCACCAGCAGCATGCAAGGTACCAAGCAGAGCCAAATTAGCAGCAAGACTCAGAGGGGTCCCAAACCAAAGCGATCTCATTCCTTTGTAGGGAAAACCACCACCACCACCCCCACCTCTACCGCCTCTACCACCACTAGTGCTGCGCCTACTGTTCCCACTGGTACCGCCACGCCATGTCCTCCTAGTACCTCTAGCAAGCCACCAAGTCCTTACAAAATTTTTGTAAAGACAGTTAGAGAGAGGGCTACACATAGTGGAACTCCACCTAGCGAGGTAGCAGAGGAGCCTGAGACTGAGAGGCCAAGTGCAGAGTCTATTCTTCCTGCTCGCACTACTACTAGTCACGAGTCTCACGACGATATCAGTCTTAGCTCCAGCCTAGCAGGAATTCCATTCGATCTGGCTAATGAAGAGCTAGACTATGAGCCAGAGGAAGTAGAGGAGATGAGTGGTCAGGAATCAGATTCCTCAGGGAGCAGTGTCCAAATGACTAGTGCACAATTTTCCCCTGAGCCTCCACCTTCTCCGCTACGATCATCACCATCACCACCACCAGCAGCAGCAGCAAAACCTAGCAAATCTAAAGCAATTAGCAGTCCCACTATGGCCAGTACTGTTACCACCAGTCCCACCACCACTAGTTCTGCCTCTGTTCATCCACCCCGAGCAGTAAGAGCAGCACCCAAGGCACACTCCAAGGCTATGCGCGCCCCAATTTGGGAGCACTTTGAAAATGTTGAAGAAGGGCGCTATGGAAAGTGCAAACATTGTGGGAAGCTAATAAGCAGAGGGAAAGTGTCTGGCCATTTTACCAGTGCTAGCATGAAGCATCACCTCAGCACTCAACACAACGCTGTGCTATTGGGGAAAGATGCAGAGGTAAAACTTAGTGCAGGCAGCATAGCTGGTGGCCGTGGAAAAACCCCAACAGCTTCTTCTTCTGAGCCAATAGCAGCAGCAGCAGCAGCAGCAACTAGTGCTGGCAGCCAGAGACCAAGGCAGGTTGGAGCACTGCATGCCCAGCCCACCCTGGAAGAATTTGGGGCATTCCACTCCAAGAGAACGATGCCCAAACAGCAGGCCAATAAAGTAACGCGACTTATTGGTCAGTTCATTGCTGTTGGAGGGGCATCCTTCTCCATGATTGAAGGGGAGCCTTTCAAACAATTGATGGCGGCTGTGGCTCCACAATACACAGTTCCGTCACGTTCCACTTTCAGCAGGAACATTGTCCCCTCGCTGTATCGGTCCTGTGTTGCAGCAGTGAAAGAGGAGCTTTCCAAGGCTGCTGGTCAGTGTGTTCATTTCACTACAGATTTGTGGAGTGCACCTAGCGCCCAGCATGCCTTTCTTTCTTTGACAGCACACTGGTGGCAGCCCGGTGTGTCTAAGGAAGTTGCTGCAGCAGGCTACCGATCATTCCTTCTCCATGCAGAAGTGATGGATGAAAAGCACACTTCCCAAAATATTCTGCATGCGATTAGGAAAATGTTTAGCCTTTGGGTGGGAGCAGAGGCGGGCACCAATGTTGAAGTTGGTTTTGTGGTAACTGACGGAGGTGCCAATATGGTGAAAGCGCTGCGAGATGGTCATATTGTTGGTGTGCGCTGTGCAGCCCACATCATCCATCTTGTAGTGAAGGCAGCAATGTCAGAAGGAACTAATGTGGCAGCAGTAGTTCTGTCCCGCTGCAGAAAGATCGCTGGGCACTTTCACCATAGTGTTAAGGCTAGCCAACTTTTGAGGGAAGAGCAAGAGAGGTCAGGTCTTCCCGTACACTGCCTACGTCAGGATGTCAGTACACGGTGGAACTCCACGTTAGACATGCTAGAGAGGATTTTGGAGCAGCAGAGGGCAATCCATAATCTTGCCTCAGAGCACAATATAGGGATTACCTCTCCATTGAATAGGGAGGATTGGACAGTGATCGCCCAGCTAGTGGCAGTCCTTAAACCATTCAGGGATGCCACAGAAAATTTAAGCTCAAACACTGCCAGTCTGGCCCAGGTAATCCCAGTGTTCTCCCATCTAGGCAGCAAGATGGATGTGTTCCTTGGAAACCGTGAGGCTGTTCAAGGTGGCACTCTACATCCTGACGTAGCAGCCATAGTCAGGAAGCTGAAGGATCTGCTAAAAGTACACCTTCGCAAGCGAATGGAAGAGAGTCCCGAAATGATGCTAGCGTGCCTTTGTGATCCAAGAATTAAGGGAAAGCTAGCTTTGAAATTCAATGTTCTCAGTAGCTACCGGGAGCAATTGGTCAACAAGGTGCGTGACTGGCAGCGTAAAATGGGAATGCTGTCCGAGGAGGGTGAGGTGCAGGAGGAGGAAGAGATGATGTGGTCTGCTACCCCTAGCAGCAGCATCAGCAGCAGTGCCACAAGCAGCACAACACAGCTGAGTGGAGCAGCTGCGTTTTGGGAAGAGGCACTTGGCAGTATAGTTGGACCATCTGACAGAGCTAGCAGCAGAAAGGAGAGTAGTGCTGCTGAAATGGTCAAACTTTACCTCTGTGAAGTTCCTTCTGCTCCTAATGTTGATCCTCTTAGCTACTGGGATGAAAAGAAGAGTGTGTGGCCTGCACTCTCATGGGTTGCGCAGCAGCTTCTATCATGTCCGCCAACCACTGTTCAAAGTGAGCGCGTGTTTTCTATGACTGGAAACATACTGAGTCCACAGCGCTCACGCATGGCACCTCATCTCATGGAGCAGATTGCCTTTCTTAAATTCAATCTGCCCAAATTGGGTTACCCAGCTCTTAGCTTGGAAAGTTAAATTTTTTCTCTCTAATGTTTAAGGTAGTTTCTCCCCCTGGTTGCACTTGCTGCGGTGTGGCAATGCCTGCTACCTCCGCTGGTGTAGCCAATTTACGCTAGGGCCTAGTGTCTGAGCTCTGTAAGTCCGCTCCCAAACGCCTAGGACTGACAGTCTTTGGATGCTTTGCCCTGGGGTGAAACAGGTGAGTGGGTCGTCAATTGCCCACTCATTCACCTTTTTCCGTTTCCAACGCTGCTGCTGGTGGTGGTGCCAGTATCTTTTGCCAGTTCGCTTCCTGGCTGAAATCATGCCTCAGATGTCCCTAATGGAAAGGGTAGTTTCTCCCCCCTGGTTGCACTTGCTGCGGTGTGGCAACGCCTGCTACCTCCGCCGGTGTAGCTAGCTTATGCTAGGGCCTTGTGTCTGAGTTCTGTAGGTCTGCTCCCAAACGCCAAGGACTGACAGTGCTTGGATGCTTTGCCCTGGGGTGAAACAGGTGAGCGGGTCGTCAATTGCCCACTCATTCGCCTTTCCCAATTCTGCTGCTGCTGGTGGTGGTGCCAGTGTCTCTCTTCAATGCCAGTTCGCTTCCTGGCTAGTGTCATGCCTCGAATGTCCCTGATGGTGAGGGTAGTTTCTCCCCCCTGGTTGCACTTGCTGCGGTGTGGCAACGCCTGCTACCTCCGCCAATGTAGCCAGCTTACGCTAGGGCCTTGTGTCTGAGCTCTGGAAGTCCGCTCCCAAACGCCAAGGACTGACAGTGTTTGGATGCTTTGCCCTGGGGTGAAACAGGTGAGCGGGTCGTCAATTGCCCACTCATTCGCCTTTCCCAATTCTGCTGCTGCTGGTGGTGGTGCCAGTGTCTCTCTTCAATGCCAGTTCGCTTCCTGGCTAGTGTCATGCCTCGAATGTCCCTGATGGTGAGGGTAGTTTCTCCCCCCTGGTTGCACTTGCTGCGGTGTGGCAACGCCTGCTACCTCCGCCAATGTAGCCAGCTTACGCTAGGGCCTTGTGTCTGAGCTCTGGAAGTCCGCTCCCAAACGCCAAGGACTGACAGTGTTTGGATGCTTTGCCCTGGGGTGAAACAGGTGAGCGGGTCGTCAATTGCCCACTCATTCGCCTTTCCCAATTCTGCTGCTGCTGGTGGTGGTGCCAGTGTCTCTCTTCAATGCCAGTTCGCTTCCTGGCTAGTGTCATGCCTCGAATGTCCCTGATGGTGAGGGTAGTTTCTCCCCCCTGGTTGCACTTGCTGCGGTGTGGCAACGCCTGCTACCTCCGCCAATGTAGCCAGCTTACGCTAGGGCCTTGTGTCTGAGCTCTGGAAGTCCGCTCCCAAACGCCAAGGACTGACAGTGTTTGGATGGTTTGCCCTGGGGTGAAACAGGTGAGCGGGTCGTCAATTGCCCACTCATTCGCCTTTCCCAATTCTGCTGCTGCTGCTGCTGCTGGTGGTGGTGCCAGTGTCTCTCTTCAATGCCAGTTCGCTTCCTGGCTAGTGTCATGCCTCGAATGTCCCTGATGGTGAGGGTAGTTTCTCCCCCCTGGTTGCACTTGCTGCGGTGTGGCAACGCCTGCTACCTCCGCCAATGTAGCCAGCTTACGCTAGGGCCTTGTGTCTGAGCTCTGGAAGTCCGCTCCCAAACGCCAAGGACTGACAGTGTTTGGATGCTTTGCCCTGGGGTGAAACAGGTGAGCGGGTCGTCAATTGCCCACTCATTCGCCTTTTCCAATGCTGCTGCTGGTGGTGGTGCCAGTGTCTCTTCTCTGCCAGTTCGCTTCCTGGCTAGTGTCATGCCTCAAATGTCCCTTATGGTAAGGGCAGTTTCTCCCCCCTGGTTGCACTTGCTGCGGTGTGGCAACGCCTGCTACCTCCGCCAATGTAGCCAGCTTACGCTAGGGCCTTGTGTCTGAGCTCTGGAAGTCCGCTCCCAAACGCCAAGGACTGACAGTGTTTGGATGCTTTGCCCTGGGGTGAAACAGGTGAGCGGGTCGTCAATTGCCCACTCATTCGCCTTTTCCAATGCTGCTGCTGGTGGTGGTGCCAGTGTCTCTTCTCTGCCAGTTCGCTTCCTGGCTAGTGTCATGCCTCAAATGTCCCTTATGGTAAGGGCAGTTTCTCCCCCCTGGTTGCACTTGCTGCGGTGTGGCAACGCCTGCTACCTCCGCCAATGTAGCCAGCTTACGCTAGGGCCTTGTGTCTGAGCTCTGGAAGTCCGCTCCCAAACGCCAAGGACTGACAGTGTTTGGATGCTTTGCCCTGGGGTGAAACAGGTGAGTGGGTCGCCAATTGCCCACTCATTCGCCTTTTCAATGCTGCTGCTGGTGGTGGTGCCAGCATCTCTTCTCTGCCAGTTCGCTTCCTGGCTAGAGTCATGCCCAAAATGTCCCTAGTGGTAAGGGCAGTTTCTCCCCTCTGGCTGCGTCTGTCTGCGGTGTGGCAACGCCTGCTACCTCCGCCGGAGTGGCCAGCTTACGCTAGGGCCTAGTGTCTGAGCTCTGGAAGTCTGCTGCCAAACGTCTAAGACTGACAGTGTTTGGGTGCTTTGCCCTGGGGTGAAACAGGTGAGTGGGTCGCCAATTGCCCACTCATTCGCCTTTCCCAATTCTGCTGCTGCTGCTGCTGCTGGTGGTGGTGCCAGTGTCTCTTCGATGCCAGTTCGCTTCCTGGCTAGTGTCATGAATCAAATGTCCCTAATGGTAAGGGCAGTTTCTCCCCCCTGGCTGCCTCTGTCTGCGGTGTGGCAACGCCTGCTACCTCCGCCGGAGTGGCCAGCTTACGCTAGGGCCTAGTGTCTGAGCTCTGGAAGTCTGCTGCCAAACGTCTAAGACTGACAGTGTTTGGGTGCTTTGCCCTGGGGTGAAACAGGTGAGTGGGTCGCCAATTGCCCACTCATTCGCCTTTCCCAATTCTGCTGCTGCTGCTGCTGCTGGTGGTGGTGCCAGTGTCTCTTCGATGCCAGTTCGCTTCCTGGCTAGTGTCATGAATCAAATGTCCCTAATGGTAAGGGCAGTTTCTCCCCCCTGGCTGCCTCTGTCTGCGGTGTGGCAACGCCTGCTACCTCCGCCGGAGTGGCCAGCTTACGCTAGGGCCTAGTGTCTGAGCTCTGGAAGTCTGCTGCCAAACGTCTAAGACTGACAGTGTTTGGGTGCTTTGCCCTGGGGTGAAACAGGTGAGTGGGTCGCCAATTGCCCACTCATTCGCCTTTCCCAATTCTGCTGCTGCTGCTGCTGCTGGTGGTGGTGCCAGTGTCTCTTCGATGCCAGTTCGCTTCCTGGCTAGTGTCATGAATCAAATGTCCCTAATGGTAAGGGCAGTTTCTCCCCCCTGGCTGCCTCTGTCTGCGGTGTGGCAACGCCTGCTACCTCCGCCGGAGTGGCCAGCTTACGCTAGGGCCTAGTGTCTGAGCTCTGGAAGTCTGCTGCCAAACGTCTAAGACTGACAGTGTTTGGGTGCTTTGCCCTGGGGTGAAACAGGTGAGTGGGTCGCCAATTGCCCACTCATTCGCCTTTCCCAATTCTGCTGCTGCTGCTGCTGCTGCTGGTGGTGGTGCCAGTGTCTCTTCGATGCCAGTTCGCTTCCTGGCTAGTGTCATGAATCAAATGTCCCTAATGGTAAGGGCAGTTTCTCCCCCCTGGCTGCCTCTGTCTGCGGTGTGGCAACGCCTGCTACCTCCGCCGGAGTGGCCAGCTTACGCTAGGGCCTAGTGTCTGAGCTCTGGAAGTCTGCTGCCAAACGTCTAAGACTGACAGTGTTTGGGTGCTTTGCCCTGGGGTGAAACAGGTGAGTGGGTCGCCAATTGCCCACTCATTCGCCTTTCCCAATTCTGCTGCTGCTGCTGCTGCTGGTGGTGGTGCCAGTGTCTCTTCGATGCCAGTTCGCTTCCTGGCTAGTGTCATGAATCAAATGTCCCTAATGGTAAGGGCAGTTTCTCCCCCCTGGCTGCCTCTGTCTGCGGTGTGGCAACGCCTGCTACCTCCGCCGGAGTGGCCAGCTTACGCTAGGGCCTAGTGTCTGAGCTCTGGAAGTCTGCTGCCAAACGTCTAAGACTGACAGTGTTTGGGTGCTTTGCCCTGGGGTGAAACAGGTGAGTGGGTCGCCAATTGCCCACTCATTCGCCTTTCCCAATTCTGCTGCTGCTGCTGCTGCTGGTGGTGGTGCCAGTGTCTCTTCGATGCCAGTTCGCTTCCTGGCTAGTGTCATGAATCAAATGTCCCTAATGGTAAGGGCAGTTTCTCCCCCCTGGCTGCCTCTGTCTGCGGTGTGGCAACGCCTGCTACCTCCGCCGGAGTGGCCAGCTTACGCTAGGGCCTAGTGTCTGAGCTCTGGAAGTCTGCTGCCAAACGTCTAAGACTGACAGTGTTTGGGTGCTTTGCCCTGGGGTGAAACAGGTGAGTGGGTCGCCAATTGCCCACTCATTCGCCTTTCCCAATTCTGCTGCTGCTGCTGCTGCTGGTGGTGGTGCCAGTGTCTCTTCGATGCCAGTTCGCTTCCTGGCTAGTGTCATGAATCAAATGTCCCTAATGGTAAGGGCAGTTTCTCCCCCTGGCTGCCTCTGTCTGCGGTGTGGCAACGCCTGCTACCTCCGCCGGAGTGGCCAGCTTACGCTAGGGCCTTGTGTCTGAGCTCTGGAAGTCTGCTGCCAAACGTTTAAGACTGACAGTGTTTGGGTGCTTTGCCCTGGGGTGAAACAGGTGAGTGGGTCGCCAATTGCCCACTCATTCGCCTTTTCAGTTTTCAATGCTGCTGCTGGTGGTGGTGCCAGCATCTCTTCTCTGCCAGTTCGCTTCCTGGCTAGAGTCATGCCCAAAATGTCCCTAATGGTAAGGGCAGTTTCTCCCCCCTGGCTGCCTCTGTTTGCGGTGTGGCAACGCCTGCTACCTCCGCCGGAGTGGCCAGCTTACGCTAGGGCCTTGTGTCTGAGCTCTGGAAGTCTGCTGCCAAACGTCTAAGACTGACAGTGTTTGGGTGCTTTGCCCTGGGGTGAAACAGGTGAGTGGGTCGCCAATTGCCCACTCATTCGCCTTTCCCATTTTTCAATGCTGCTGCTGGTGGTGGTGCCAGCATCTCTTCTCTGCCAGTTCGCTTCCTGGCTAGAGTCATGCCCAAAATGTCCCTAATGGTAAGGGCAGTTTCTCCCCCCTGGCTGCCTCTGTTTGCGGTGTGGCAACGCCTGCTACCTCCGCCGGAGTGGCCAGCTTACGCTAGGGCCTTGTGTCTGAGCTCTGGAAGTCTGCTGCCAAACGTCTAAGACTGACAGTGTTTGGGTGCTTTGCCCTGGGGTGAAACAGGTGAGCGGGTCGCCAATTGCCCACTCATTTGCCTTTCCCATTTCCTTTTCCATTTCATTATTTTCCTTCTGATACACAACCAACCAAACATAACACACACAATAACACATATAACACATATAACACACAGTGACATCACACATAACACACATACACACACACTTACAATGCACAAAACACAAGGACCTTTTCCTTGTTATTTGCCCTGGCCTTCACTCACTAATAGCATTACATTAACACTATAACTCACACTTCACCCTATAACATTTTTCCATCCACATACCTGCCAACAGACCCAACTTTTTCAGGGACAGTCCTGCTTTTTTCCAGTCCTGTCCCATCTAATTTAGCTAAACTAGGTATGCAAAATGCAAATACACATAGGTAGGTATAGCTCGGTAGGTAACGCTACTATAAACATTTAATAAATATAATCAAGTACTAAATAATAAATCTAACTTTAAAATACATTTAAATAAACCCCTATTTTTTTTTTAAAAAAAACATTAAAATTAAATTATTATTATTTAGACATAATCCATCTTTAACCAAACCAGTGCACTGCTACTAATCTTAAACATAACCGTACATTAACCCTAAGCTATTTTTTAGTTCTTGTCCAACATTTTTCCATCAGCATACCTGCCAACACACCCAAGATTTTGGTGGACAGTCCTGCTATTTTCCAGTCCTGTCCAATAAGTAAGTTGGGTTGTTGCAAAGTATGCCATTGTAAATAGGTAGCAAATGTTAGGCATGTAAAGTGGTCCAAAATCAATTTAAAAATGTAAAATATTCCCTATTCTTTTATTAAACATCTATGGACAGTACACCTCGGTATGTGTGTGCAACTCTATTGGTCGTTTCGGCAGGGGGCTCGCCTGCCATCAACGAATGAAGTGCATTCTGCAGTTCTGCAATTCACTCGTTGATGCCAGACCAGCCCCCTGCCGAAACGACCAATAGAGCTGCACACACGTACCTTCACGGCAGCTGCTGCTGCTGTGATGTGTTATTAACCCCGTATTAACCCCTGCTAGGCAACCAGGAAGAAAACGAAGATTAAACGAGCACGAAGAATGTCCGCGAATATTCGCCCGAAGAGAAGACAGGAACGGGCGAATATTCGCGGAATACGAAGATTTTTTTTTCCCCGAAGACGAGCACGAAGACGAACACGAAGAGCCCCCTGGTGCCCAAGTCTAGTGGTTACTCTGCAGTTACATGTATTCTTTGCAAAAAATTCTTATAAAAATGGCATGTTTTGTGAAAAAAGCTAGAGATTGTCACCAAATGGTTGCATAATAAGTGTCCAAATGATTTCTAGTGAAATACCCTGGGTTCTCTTCTCTCCATAAATATATACTTTTGGTATTTTGAGCTGGTGGGCTGCTAAACAATCCTTAACGAGACATAGGCTTCAGAAAATAAAATTTTAAAAGATCAAGTTAGGAAAATAGACTGATTTGGGGATTTTTAAAAAAAAAATATTTTCAGAATTTTATGTATTATACTAAATGTTGTACTAACAGGTCTCAGAAGAAAACTCTTTCTGTCCTTGAAAAACCAAACAATAATTTGTGCACAAAAAAATTAAAAAGGAGAATCATGGTTAGAAACATAGTATAAAATGCTGAAAAAGCACCTGCAGTAAAGAAGGGGTTTAGGCGGTTGCATGTTTCATTGTAAATACAGGTCTGTATACTATTCCAGTGGGAGAAGTTATTGGCAAAGAAAAATAAATAAAGGGAACAGAACCCCACTGTCTACTCATGCCATATATACATAAACTATAATTCGAACTGATCTGAACGCCATTGCACCTTCCTGATGTTTCATGAAGCAGTGAACTTTAAATATTTTATGACAACATGGAATGTCATGTAAACATTTGTGGTGCACACTTCTGTCAACACCGCTATCACATAGTTCTCGGTGCAGGGTACTGCCTTACACACACAACAGTCTGCAAGTAAGGAGTGTCCTTTCTTCTGTGATCACTGTGATTGGTCAATCTCAGCGATCACATGGTAAAGTCAATATGAGCAAACATTTGCTTTGCATGTCACTTAACAGCCACATCTCAGCAGTAGGAGGCAGAGTGTGTGTAACGGTTACAATACATTTTTAAAAACTGTTTTCTTCCGCTGAACGCAGCCCGTTACTGTGATCTGTGCTGTACTATGCAGTGTTAATTGAGAAGGAATTGGAGTGGTATATGTTAGTGTTAGGTAGGTACAGAACAAAAAATATGTAAAAAAAAAACTTAAATTCACATTTTCTAATTTGTTACACATACAAAATGTTGGCTGAATTATTTGCCACAATAAATAGCTTTTCATTCTGTGCTAGTTGAATAATACATTAAAAATCAGCCGTTTCCAGCATTAGTGGTCATTTACAACATTAACGATGTCTACAATGTATTTCTGATCAATTTGATGTTATTTTAATGGCCATAATTTCCTTTTCTTTCAATAAAGACATTTGTAAATGACCCCAAACATTTGACCGGTAGTGTGTATTGTATTATATATATATATATATATATATATATATATATATATATATATATATATATATATATATATATATATATATCTCCTGTGCATTTAGATTCATACTAATTGCAAATTTACTAAAATTCTGTGATTAATACAAAGCCACAAAAACGAGGCCAAACCCTCCACAACTTGGATGAAAATAAAGCAGAAATCTCTGAAATTTGGGGGCCCACATTCACTCACGTTCACTCACACTCTCAAATGTTCCCCTACCTTCCCTGTTGAACACTTTGCTTTTGCCGACCACTTCCGCTTCTTCTTAACCGTCTATCTTTTTCCGTCTCTTCTCTCTTCGATCTGCTATCTTAAATCTTCTATCATTGTCTGCATCTTTCCAGACATAACCGGGTAGGAACTTCTGCCAAAATTATGGTGCTTACGGAAAGTCCTCTCCCTGATCCTCTAATCGAGGGAGAGGACGTCACCGAAAGCACTGTCATCGTGGCCTAAGTTGAACTCTCCTCCGATAGAAGGTGAAGAAGAAGATGCTGAAGTGATCAGCAGAAGCTTAAATTGGAAAAAAAAATTTAAAATTATCCTTGACTTTGCTTTTGTGCTGCTTGCCCCGACCTTGGACTTCCCTGTTTTTGTCTTGTGAGTCTGCTATACCGTCTCTGCTGCGTGGGTCCAGCTACCTGTGCTACCCCAGGGTCCTCCATAACAGCCGCAACAGCAGCCGCCACGGAGAAGAGGGAGACCCCCCCCCCTTCCGCACGACTACCGCCACAGCAGCTGCCACAGAGGAGAGGGAGACCCCCTCTTCTTCCTCTCGTCCACCGCTGGGTTCTGCTGAAGAGCCACGTGGGAGAGGGAGACCCCCTTCCATGCGGCAACTGGCTTCGGCCCTCCCAAACTACAGGTCACGTTCCTCCGTTCCTCGTTCTCTGGCATCCTGACCTTGGCGTGTTTACTCGTTTATCTTGCTTTCCGGCATCCTGACCTCGGCCTGTTGACCACATGTTGTACCCTTGGGTCCTGCCTGACTTCGGTGTCTCCTATCCAGCTGTGCGTGACATGAATGTTCTTATCTCACTATTTGGTCAGTAGCATGTGAATGGGGTTTCCTGAAGAAAGAGCTGAATTTCTCTCTCTTCTCAAGATTTTCCACTTTGGAGCGGAAGATAATTCGCTCTGTCAGTATCTGAACTAGCATTTAAACAGGTGATAAAAACACTTAAATCTTTAAAATCACCTTGCCTGCATAGCTTTTTGAATGCTAGTCAAAACATCTAATCGCATTTTCTTCTCTGGGCACTTGCCTGCAGAAATGCTTACCAAAGCCAGGCAAGCTGCCCACATGTTCTGGCAATTTTAGAGAAATCTCTCTCCTTAATATTGACATGAGAAACTATGCGCCAAAATTCTGGCTAATAGATGTCATTTTTCTTGACTTGATTGATAATGACTGAGATGGATTCATATCTGGGAGACAACAACCTAATAACCCACCCAAGCAATCTTTGAAGGCAGTCAGCACTTTACACACAGGACCCTTGGTGATAGTATGTTGCTTTAGTTTTGCTTCCCCTTCATTCATGCTTACCTATTGTATGAGACAGGGCTGCCCCCTACCCCCATTATGTTTTTTGTGCTGGCTATAGAGCACAACCATTAGATTGAGGAATCGTTTAGAGATCCGAGGTGTGCAGATTGAGGGACAGGCCCTACAAGCTTGGGTTCTGGACAAGCTTTCTCAATAGAATTATCTGAGACACCTACTTTAATACACAAATGATTCTGGCTGCATAAGGCAGAAAGACCAAAGGTGCCCAACATGTTGGACACGACCAGATATATGATACAGGAATGTCTAGGTTGATTCCCCAGACTATAGCACAGTGTTTGACGCCTCTGACAGTGCTCCAATATTTCACAGAACAGTTGCAATTGGCAGAATCGGTGAGGACAGGTATTCCCATAGTTAGCAACTTATTCTGAAGACCTAGCATAATAATATTCCCAGAGCTCCAACGGCAATATGACCTCACCCCAGCAGATTTGTTCCCATACTTAGGTGTAAAGCACATCTTGAAACATATGTCTGTGTGGCATATGCTGTATATATGTTGTTAGAATTTCATAGGAGATGCCCAAAAGTGAAAGTCTTGAAAGGATTACTATTTTCACCTCTTTTAAGATTCATTCATTCTAGCACTGAAAGGGTTAACCGCGGAGTCTCGGATCGTGGGAAGTACGTTTTGGTGGGTGTACCCAGGCACAGTTACTATGTGTGTGTATGTGTATAAGTGTGTGTTTGTATGTGTTAGTGTGTGTGTGTGTGAAAATGTTAGTATGTTACTGTGTGTGTATGTATGTTAGTATGTGTGAAAATATGTTACTGTACATGTGTCAGTATGCTAGCATGTTAATGTGTGTTTGCAAGTATGTTACTGTGTTGGTATGCTAGTGTGTGTGTCTGTATGTGTGTGTCTAAGTATGGTAATGGGTGTGTGTAAGTATTTTACTGTGTGTAAGTATGTTGCTGTGTGTGTAGTATGAGCAGCTTGAAGGCCACAACTGTTCGTCTCGCAGAGCTGTCACCTATTACCATCGTTAACAGGATGGATTGTAATTGTCGTTATTTCTCCTTTATGGTGTAAAGGTGGATGAGCAGAAAGGGAAGGTCACGAGACAGGAAATAAATATTCTACAAATGTAAACAATAGGATGCTTTAATATGCAGAGCAGTCCACATGAAGCTTTGCGATCTACAAAACAAAGTCTAAAGCTTAAGGGTCACTATTGTCATTGCAATAAAATTAGTTGTTACACTGTTTAAGTTGCTTGAGAAAATACTATTGAAGGAACAGGAATTTTTTTTTATTTTACACACCGAAAAAATACAATTTACTGAGAGCTACTGCAGTTTTAGTGATCACCAGTGAGTGGCCGTTAGATGTTACTGACAGCAGTTCTTTTTCAGAGCATGGTATCGTTGGATTAAAAGTTGTTGGTGCTTCCTTATAGTGCATAAGTCTCTTTTATATTATAATATTAGCAATCCAGCAAAATGTTGAACTGGAGAGAGACTAAAGTACCGTATATGCTCGATTATAAGACGAGGTTTTTATCAGAGAAAATAATCGGGTCGTCTTATAATCAGACCTCAAATAGGTCTGACTATGAGACTAAGATCCAGATCCCCCACAATGCTGCAGGGGACCAGGATCCTCCTGTCTTATGCCCCCCACACCTACTTACTGGTGCTTCTGAGTCCCCGGTGCGTAGTCCGGGCAGCATGTAGAGCTCTACGCGATTTGCGTAGACAACTTCCGCTGAATTCTCTCTGACAGCCGGGGAAGGTCTGCGCCATGGACGCAGACAACCCCCGCTGCAAGCCGCACCTCCTTCCGGTTAGCAGCGGGGGTTGTCTGCGTCCAGACCTACACGCTGCCCGGACAGCACACCGGGAGTCAGAAGCACTGGTAAGTTTTATTCTTTAGGGTAGGGGGGTTAAATGAGGGGCATAAGGCATTTCTGTAGGCAGAGTGCTCTATGAAATACATTTTAACCCCCTTAATGCCACACCCCCTTAATGCCTTATACCTCCCTATATGCCACTCTGCCCCCTAATATGCCTTTTAACCCCCTAAATGCCAGAGTGGCATATAGGGGTATAAGGCATTTCTGGAGGCAGAGTGGCACATAGGGGTCAAAAGGCATATCATGGGGCACAGTGGCAAATAGAGGGTTAAAAGGCATACATGGGGCACAGTGGCATTTAGAGGGTTAAAAGGCATATCATGTGGCATAGTGGCATATAGGGGGTTTAAGGCATTTATGGGGCAGTGACAAGCCTGGGGGCAGATGTGCATAACTGGGGGGCAGGCTGGAAAATAAAAGGAATTAAAACAAAATAGTTTTCTTAATCATAGCTTTTATTAAAAAAAATAGTTTACATAGGTTTACATGAATTAACATTTACTGGTAAAACTTTTTTCCTATAGGGTCGTCTTATATTCAGGCTTTTTCTTTTTTTTCCTAAATTAATATTCAGATTTTGGGGGGTCGTCTTATAATCGAGACCTTCAGCATGAATGTATAACATGAATGTTTTGAGCACACTGCTCTTGGTAGCTGAATTGTGTTGTAATGTTACTAAACGCCAGTAGGAGGAGCCCCATTCAAACTAGTGAGCATTATTTCTATACAGGTAGAAATTTACATTTCCAGTCCCTGCTCTTCAGTAATCAAAAAAACCTTACAAAATAACTTAGACATTCACACACGTAAAATGTAAAATACAGAGATGTTCTGCATGCCAGTGCCCATATACAATGCTCATAATACTATTCCAAATTAATGACAGTGGAAGCTCTGATTGCAAATATGTGAGTTGAGCTCACCTGCTAACAGAAGTGTGGGTAGCGTACATCAGCTGCTTCACTGAGTATAAACAGGAAGACTTTAATAAAAAAACGGAGCGTGCTGTAAAATAATACATTACACATGTGGATGACCAGCACAGGTAAAGTGCTGCTCTGCAGGATGTGAGATGCATAACTGAGTAAATGATTCCTCTCTATTAGGTTAGGTATCTGAAAAAAAATGTTAGATATTGTCTAACATTACAGCTGGTGAGTTTTGTAAAACAGAGATTTTATTATACATTTATTCTTGTTTTTCATAAAGATTCCAGGCTTTCAAAGCACCCATTTTAATATCGAACACAGCCATTTTCAACCAGACTAATAGTTAGCAATTTAATAGTAAACTCATGGTTGGAGGTTTGATAAGTTAACTTATCCAATAACAGCACATATGGGGAGTGTTTAAATGAATATGATATTTATAATATAGTACATAAAGGACATTAGTCTTGTTTTTGCATCTCTGCCTTATGTTATTGATGATGTTGAAATTAATTATATAAAGTGGGGGGAAAAAACACAGTTTACTGTATCTGGATAAATCTGAGCCATTTTGGGGTCTTATTGAGGTTGTAACAACATGAAAATACTGAAGTTCAATTCAAATTCTACTGTAACCTTTCTCAATGAAAAGTTTGTCAGAATGTCCTCGGATATGCCACGCCTCGGTCCTGCTGCTTTACATTTTGTATTGAGAAATGCAATTTATTCAGTTGTCGTCGGTTGTGACACTTTCCCGTGCAAAATGTCAACACGACCACTGTAGATTTGATAGAAGTGACTCTGTTTCACACATTTCCCCCACTGTGTGTTTTTGCTGCTGTTACAATGCCAAGCAGCCACAACATGCAAAGCCATTTTTGTACCGAGCCTTGCAGTCAGTGTAAAAAAACCATAGAAAATCAGAAAATAATAAATGTGAATTTAAATACACATTATTTTTTTTGTGATTGGTTGTTTATAGTATATTTTGTGCCCATCCCTAATCACTCCCTTAGAGACTTTTTTTCAAAGAGCCCAGTAACCCAGATGCTGCGCATACATGATCCTATATAAAAATATTTTATATTCATGCTACATTTCTGTTTAAGCATAGGCATTAATCAAGTATGAGAATAAAATCCCTGCTATCAGTCTCTTGAATATAGCTTCTAGTGATCTGGCAGCAAAAGTTAATTCTAATTACATATTTGTAATACTCCTGGGTTTACCTAAATGATAATAGCGTTCTCCTCTATTAACACCTTTTATTTGTTCCTTCGTAAAAATATCCATTGGTTAATTCAGTTCAATATGCTTTTCTCTGAAGCACAAAGGTGAACTCGGGTCTTTTTTCCTCTTGCTTAACCCAATGAAATTTTAATCATGCCTGATAAAGCATACTAATGTATTAATGAATGTCATATGTGCAGGGAATTAATCCTGTGCCATGACTGCAGGAAGGTGAGAATGAAAGCATCTCTGTCTAGAACAGGTTCATTTCCAATTGTCTGTACTTTCCACACTATCCTAAATCCTGCAGCCAGATATTCACGTATCAACAGAAAATACAAACATTTATTTTTAATAACAACAAAAGCTCTAGAACTTTAGTTAATAAAGACCTGTAATGTTTCAAACATCAGATAACCCAGCTTCTTTCTGTCTGATTTTGGGGCTTGATGGCATCTAACCCCACCTTGAGGAAGGAAACTTATTAAATAGATTGATCTCATGTGAGTGAATTTTATACCTTTCCTTTTGAACATTCTAGAAATTCTTTTTTAAAGGGGATGATTCCAAAGCCATAACTTATACAGCCATACAGCCATGAATTACTTTGGTTGAAGATGCGAGGGCCTTCCCTGACTAATACACAGAGCTAGGGGTAAATATGCTTTGTGGCTACAAGTATATCAAATAATATTCCCTTCTGTGGTTGAAGCTTATCATGTGTATTCTCTACTGTAACTAAATGATATAATGGTCCCTTGAAAATGCCTAGCAGTGAAGATGATGCATATTTAGTTTAAACAGGGCAGCATCCAGGAGCAATTTCATTTTGTACTTCAGAACCTATTTATCAGGAATCATTGTATCTGGAATCAGACCCACAACTTTAGCCTTCTAGCAGTGTGGCCTTCCATCCTGGGCCACAAGACGTCTTTGATGAATAGATATTTGCATTTTTAGTTCCAGTCTGGTCCTTCCAAAAAAAATCAGCAAGCTAATGACACCTGAATGCAACCGTGTTCACATGTTCATCCATTAGGAAAACCATTTGTGCTCCTCCATGTCACTTGCTGGAACATCTCTGCTGATTCTGGAGCTGACCTATACAAAGTGGTTTGGTTACAACTGAATATGCAATTGGGCAGGTTCATCCGTTTCAAATATTTGTTTAGTTAGAATACCAGACAAGCAATGTCATTAAAAGGCACAGTATTTGCAGCTTTAGTACTGTCAGCATCTATATAGCTAAAGATGCTCATGGAAAGTACTGTCCAATGCTAACTTGTGCCTTATGAAAAGTGTCTCCACTGAGTGTCATCATGTGAAGTCGATCATGATAATTGTGATTTATGGTAGTAAGGAAGCCAGGTTAGATGGGACTGGAAAATGCCAACTGCTGTGCTTCTAAATTATGAACTGGAATCCCTTCAATGGGACAAGTCAATGGATGACACTGAAGCTGTTGTGGGACCAGACATACTATAATCCTGACCCATGGCTGTGGAAAAGACAATCAGCAATCAGTAGCAGTAGGGCAGAGATAACATTTTACCATTGTATACATGTTAACTTTTACTATGTATACTTTGCTTATTTTAATCAGTAAACACCATTACATTGGATTTCTTTACTGAATTGTAAAATAGAGGATTCTGGAAAAGTTGCAAATCTGACTTCGGTGGAAGGGTTGGTCCATTGTACAAGCCGTCTCTGTGGTAATGTGATCTTATCGCTGCAAAAAAATGAGAAAAAAATCTACAAATATTATATTGCTTCTTCAAAGCAGTAGAACTTTAATTTAGGTTGGAGACAACGATCCTGATTTATTCACAATCGCTATTGATGTCTTTTAAAAACATGTCAATAAAGTGATAATGTAATTTCGTTTGCTGAGTTTTCCTTTCATGCTGGGAACAGTTTTAAACAAACAAAATAAACATCTTGTTCAGCACATTACACATATTTGCTTACAGCTTTCCAAACACAATTTTATAGATTTAGCAGAGATCATTTAAAACACTGAGTTTGCATTACAACCGAACAGCCATAGTCTATGTACAGATTCCCATTTTGGGGCTCCTGGGAGCTGATTACAGGAAAATACTTGAAACATTATTTCATTCACACACACATGCTCAGCAATTATTAACATAAACTGCAACTAGAAGTCTTGCTATTTGAAAATAAGAATAATATTTTCAATTAAGGTTTTTTTTGCTCTTTTTAATTTAAAGCTAGAAATCATAAAAAAAAAAAACACATTCCTCAGCAATCTTTTGATGCAAACGATTTTGTTCCACAAGTTAGTTCAAGTATTTTAGTAGCATAGAGATTAAAATCAGCAATTATGGATATATTTTCAAATAAAATATTACATCAAAAATATGTCAAAACTAGCAAACAATTTACTTAATATTCGCTACTAAAGTGCGACAAAAATTTTTGGTTCAATTGAATTTTTTTTTAATGGTCATCCTTTAATATTTGGTTAGTATGATTGAACCGATTAGCAATTTCATCGGCCACTATTTGTATTTACGTTGTAAAGGTGGCACATTTTGTATAAGTGAAACATCATATATTTCACATAACATCTGGAAACATTCATAGTGTTTGCACAAATAAAGGCAATACAATATATATATATGTAAATTAATATGAATGGGAAAAAAAGAAATATATCAATAATTGTATTTTATATTTTGTATGAAGGCCAATGGTTGTACAAGTTAGAGGCTTGTTTCAAATATTATGTGAAAAGGTAAGAAAAGAGGAAAATGACCTTTTGATTTGAAATTATGTAAAACACAGTAGATGAACAGTATCATGAAACAAATGTTATTTTCACAAGATAATTCTGTGATACACCCTATATAGTGTTTAGTTAATTAATGAGATGGAAGGCTTCTGCTCACAATTTAGTGAATAACCCCAGTCCATTTAGGTAGGTATTAGGTGCCCTTAAGGATAGTTAAGTTTTTTTTTTTACCTGTTTTGTCCACTCCAACAGCATTACTCTGTTGGGTTCTAAAATCTCTGGAGAGGTTTCTAAATAAACCAAGTGTTCTATTATCTACAATAAAGCATGAAGAAAATTGAGTTTACTTTCTTAGCAGAATATAGGAGATACCTCTGAATACAAGAATTCCGGATAAATGAAATAAAGCATGTTTGGGGAAAGAATGTGATATATTTCAACTTGACCAACATACCGTTTAATAGTTTAATGGGTTAACAAGAACTAGGCATCTTTTATATTTCAGTTAGCCAATAAAGATATCTTTACCAAATTTGCTCTTTTTGTTATAGCATAAAATTGTTGCCTAATGCAACATGGATTAGATGTAACTGTGATTTTCTAGCTACAGACCTAAGACTGTAGTTATTAAGTGATTGGTTTTAAATCATTTTAGATTTTACAAATCCAAAATCAAAAATGAAGGTTATCGTTATAGTAATATTGAAAAGTGAAACAAATATATACATATCTAGAACTAAATATAATGAAATAACACAAGTTCAGAAAATCTGATGTCACATACTGAGAGCCTGAGAGCCTGCTAATATACTGTGTATATATATCTATATATATCTATATATATATATATATAGATATATATATATATATAGTAAAACGCTAAACTGGAATATTGCAAGGTGTGTGATGTGTGATGTTTATTTCCTCTGCTAGAAACCTGCATTATATTCATGGGGTTTGGCCTAGGGGTAACAGCTTGCTGCACCAAACGCCCTGCCATCTTATCAATAAAACTAATATAAATAATAAAAAAGTAATTATTTTACATTTCTAAACTTTGCACTTTCTCTATGTGGTAGCGCCCTGATGGTATAATGTTGTATTGGGGGCGGCGTGTCCGATAATGGTTTGTCCCAGGGGTCCCATTCTAAGTTGGGGCTGTTTTATACCCCCAAATCCTCAAGTATTAACATTGGCGATCATTCTTTCCATGACTGTCAATCATCAGGGGGAGGTGGAGGTTAGGAGTAAAGAACTCTGAATAGGTGTGTGTCACTTTTCATTCTGTACCTTGGTAAATCAAGGACATTGTTTGAGTGCAATTTCCCACATATTGCACCTTTCTGGGCAAAAGAATTATTATAAGCATTACATGCTTTTATTGTGTACATAAATGAATACAACCCAGCTAATTTAATTCAGATTTCTCTTTTACAACACAATGATTTATTTAGTGCCATTAACAACATCATGCAGAATGCTCATTCTTGTACAAAGAAAAAGCCATAATTAATCATTTTTATGATATTCATTTTAGAAATGTGTTTTCACTGAAAAGTGCTTTTTACAAGGTGGTTGTGCAGTGGCTGCTGATTCCTCATAAGGCTCCTGTCAGAGCTTGCATACACCTAAAAAGTGTTATTTGTGTTATTTTTATTGTATATTGTGTTTCTTTTAAGCAAACCTTTGTAATTAGGATTGTATCTGAATATACTGTATATGTATACAGATTATTTTTGTAATAAAACATGGAGTGTTATTCCTTTCGTGGATTATTCCTTTCATGGATTTATTTACTATGCAACACATTTTATTCTTAATATATTATTACTGTAAATAAAATGTGCCGTGTGCCATATCATAAATGTCATCATAAAATCTCAGGCATAATACATACCTGTATAATCTTTTTACAAAAGTACCTATTTATATACATCTGTACACTTCCAGATTTCCATAATAAAAAGTAAAAAAAAAAGAAAGTTTTTTTTTTTTTTTTGCTAAGTACCATTTATTTCTACTCAACAAAACCCATATCCCTATTTTTCCAAATTAATTACTAAAGTGGTAATTTATGGCACTGTAGATCTCCAAGCTTGCCTCTGTCTTACATGGATGCTGGGACCTCAGCAAGAAGTACCAGATTTATGTGTCAAGAGAAGCTGTCAGGAGGTGAGCAGGAGGGAGGAGGAAGCTACTGGGAGATGAAAGCTGGAGAGAAGATGATGCTGGGAAACAACTGGTTCTGGTAGTTTGGTACTGAAATTAATAGGCAAAGCACAGACCGATCGAGATTCCTGTATACACTGGATGCCAAGGGTTAATAGAAAATGGATGGTCAGATACAGCCAGGTTCGGTACACTTAAGGGGTAATTATACAAACCAAAGGTAGGTTCATGGAGCCGGTAGTTAGACAAGTCAGGTACGGTGCACAAATAGATCAACCAGGAGCAGAATAACAAAGCGGGAGAGTAGCCAGGCAAGCCAAGGGTCAAATATCGCTAACCAGAGTCTCACAGAATAACAGAGTACATCCGGATTTTCAAATCCAGCACCATGTGTGATCCACCCCCTGCTGTGCATCATGGCCACACTTTAGATGTACCTCACCAGCGTTCCTGACACGCTGGGACTACGTCAACTGCAGTGCTCGGGTGGGTACATACCACTCGGGACCCTTGTGCCGGTTGCCAGCATCCTGCCTGCTGTGGATGGGTCCCGGTGAGGTAACACAGTGGATAACTTGTTCCTTGGGGCACCTCTTTGCTAACAAGTGGTTCAGTTCGTTCATCACCCCGTGCTTCTACCCTTGAAGATTAGTGTTTACCTTTTTATGTCTAGCTTGTTGTTGCTTATTGGATTTCCCTCCTGTAAACACAGCTACTTTATTCACACAATGGTAAAGAAAAGCACTGACTATTATTGAATAATAATTAAACACATGGAACAGGAGGGATCATTATACATCATTAGAACCATAACTTCTTTTACTCACTAAACCCTACCGACTCTGTGGCCTTTTTAGGCTCTTTAGAAATGAACTTAACACTGTTTATATAAGTAAGTATATAAGTAAGTATGCGTGAATATGAATCATGGAAATGCTTGGAGGTTTAAGTTCAAGTGTTTAATTTCTTCAGAACAGCGGCAATCAATCAATATACATTATGCACAAAATAAACACAAAATAAACACGATGCTTAGCTCTCTAAAGTTGTGGTGACTTCTCCACCTCCCAAAATAACACAAATGCTGCAGCAAAAAGAAAGCAATACAGCAGTTTGTAATCACGCAGATTTCTTATCTGAGATAAAAGCAGACTGAATTATACCAGTTTGGTCCTTTTAAGCTCAAATAATTAGGCCAGGTTAGCTTCAATTAGCTTCACCTGTAACTCCTGACCTGGATTTGTAAGGCTGTTGGTGCACCAGCCCACCCTGCTCACTGGATACTCCAACCAGGAACCCTTAACACGATTTACAATCACCGTCAATACTTTATTCCACTTAGCTATCCTTCCCTGGAACTTGAACTTTATCGTTAAGGGCAAATAAAATTAGCCAAAGCAGGGTGGCTATACCTCCCATCCACCTCTACGGCCAAAAGCAATGCCAATTGGTTAATTGTATGTTTACTAGGGAAATCCTGAATCTCCTCAACCCCTGTTGTGTCTGTATATGTTAGTGTAAATTTGTTCCATATGCCTTAACCACGCGCTGCGTAATTTGTTGGTGCTTAATATATAAAACATAATAATAATAACAACAACTCTGGAAGGACTTTCTTGACACCAGCAAGATTAAATAAGATTGTAACCTCTAGGAATAAAGGGCAACATTCACTAAATTGTATTAAATTACTGTGAACAACACTATGTTAACTAAAAAGAGAACAGAAGTTAACTCCAGACTTAACATGCTAATTATATGTATAAATAATTCAATTAATTACAAAGTGATTAACAGGAAGAATGTCGTTAGAAAACGTAATTTATAATTAGAGTTTATGTAACCACAGTGGCTACATATAAAGAAATGTTAATTGAAGACAATTTCACAGTGTTTTAATTTTTTTGCCTTGGAAGGATATTAGTGTGTTTTATATTAATTACATGGATAAACTAGAGTTTACCTGGGTTTATGTGTTTCTGGGTAGTTTGTATAAATTGGAGATCTACTTAATCCAGGTAGGAGTTACATTTTATAGGTTAATGGTAATTGGTAGATTATTCCAATTACCTGCAAAGCTTCTAAATGCAGCATTAGTTATGAAGTTTATTTATCAGGAATAGACTTGTGCTTTCGGTTTTGTACGAATTGCAAATTAAAAGAAATTTGCAGATTTCATCAATTCATATGAAAAAAATCCTTCAAAAACAAGGCCAGACCCCCATGAAATGGATGAAAACTAAGCTAAGTATTTTTTGTCTGAAATTCACAGTCTCTTTTATTCTCACTCTTTCAAATGATCTTCAAGTCTAGAGGGATTTAGGGTGAATTACACAATAGGTAAAAGGTAAAAGTGCCATCCTTAAAGAAGTGGGTCTTGAGGGATTTTTTGAAGGAATAAAAGCAAGGGGAGAGACAGATAGGCCAGGGGAGGGCATTCCAGAGGATAGGGGCAGCCCTTGGAAATCTTCTAAGTGTGCATGAGAGCTAGAAATCAGAGGAGAGGATAGAATGAGATCATTGGATGAGCAGAGAGACCGGTTAGGAGTGTATTTAGAGATGAGTGAGGAGATGTAGGGAGGGGAACCGCTGTGAAGGGCTTTGAAAGTAAGAGTGGTGATTTTGAAATGAATCCTGGAGCGCACAGGCAGCCGGTGAAGAGACTGACAGAGGGGAGAGGTATTAGTGAAGCGATGGGAGAGGAGGATAAGTCTGGCAGCAGATTGTAGAGGGGTGAGACGGCTGAGAGGGAGACCAGCTAAGACAGAATTACAATAATCAAGGCGGGAGATAATAAGGGCATGGACAAGAGCTTTAGTGCAATGCTGTTGTAAGGACTTACCTGCCTCTCCGGTCCCGCTCCGTGGCCGGTCCCGCAACGCTTCCTCCTCAGACGGCTTCCCGGGCAGCGAGTACCACCGATACCCGGTCGGCGGCTTCACCGTGTGGCCGACCACGCGGCAAACTGGTAGCACACCGTGTGGTCAAAACATAATATTACACGTTACATCTGCAACGTGTTCTTATAACCTCGGGTGACCTCTTAATGCAGGACATGCCTCCACCTTTTCCTATTTAAACTTGGACTTCCTCTTCTGGGTCACCCTTGGTTGATGTATTCTGCTGTTTTCCTGTGCGAGTTACTGTGACTATTTATTCGTTTGACCCGGCTTGCTGACTTCGCTCTTGTTTTCTGATTTGGCTCCTGTTCTCTGATCTTTGGTATTGACTCGGCTTGTTTGACTACTCTTCTGGATTTGATTCGGCTTCCCGCTTTACTGGTTACCAGACCTGATTCTCGGGTTCCAGCTCTCCTGGCTACTCCTGGTCCCTGTTTGCATGGCTCACTCCGCCATCCGGGGTCCTCCTCATCCAATCGTTACAGCTGTGTTAGGAAGGGACGGATACAGGCAATGTTTTTAAGATGGAGACAGCAGTTTTTAGAGATAGACTGAATGTGGGGGGTGAACGAAAGGTAGGAGTCAAGGGTGACACCAAGACAGTGTGGAGACGGGGAGATGATAGCACCATTAACATTGAGGGAAACTGATGGGGGAATCTTAGCGTTGGAGGGAGGGAAGATGAGAAGTTCAGTTTTGGAGAGATTGAGTTTCAGGAAACGTGCAGACATCCAGGCAGAGACAGAGGCGAGACAGTTACATGATCTAAGACAGAGGGAGAGAGATCAGGAGAGGATAGATAGATCTGGGTGTCATCAGCATACAAGTGGTATTCGTTTCTCTTCCTTCTTTGCGAACTTCCTCCAAAATTGCAGAGCTTCCGTTGATGGCCTTTCCCCTGATTGGAGGGTTGGGGAGAGGACATCACCGGAAGCTCTAAATTAATCCTGTGTAAAGAAGAGGAAGATGTCCCCCAGAAGTTTACATTTCGCGGATGCCCCCTGGAAGGCTATGAAGTGAGAAGAGAGAAAAAACAGGAGAGAAAAGAGAAGATAGAAGCGAGATGTGACGGGACCCTCCATCACTGGGACCACTGGAGAGGCCTGACTGCCAGCCTCCTCCCTATTGACTATGGGCCCTGAGTTTGTAAAGACTTCTGTGGCTACCTCCAGCAGTATATCATCTCATCACTGGCTGAGGGGATTATCTCCAGCAGACAGCCAGGATCTGCAGGCAGGGAGTGACCGCCATTGTTTTAATTTAATACCCCTCCACCCCATGGTGCATTATTATGTTGTATAAATCAGTCTCCCCACCTATTGAATTGTTAATCCCGTTACTGCCCCTGTTGTCTCTGGGAGGCAGATTAAGGGGGCGGTTTGTGTCCCAATATCTTATTTTATGTTAATGTGTGTTTTGCTGGATATATCCAGCTCTGTGTGTCCAAAATAAGTCAGTCTTCGTTTGGTTTTACCCTACACTGAGTCTCGGCTAGTGACTGTGGAACCGGGGAAAGTGTGTTGTCCCAGACTAAGGGAGCACAAGTCAGCGGAGGTAGTCGGTCGGACTAACTAGCTCCGTGACACAAGAATAAGACGATGCAGAGCAAGAAGATGTGAGGCATGGAAACTGAGCTGCAAAACACTGAAGCGGTTGGCAGAGAAGGTAGGGAGACATTCTGAGAGCATGAAATGAGAGTTTGTGGGCATGAGCGAGAGTCTGAAAAAGAGTGTGTGAAACTTAAAATGGATGTCTTCCAACAAATTTTGTTCCCGAACTTAACATGGACTCCTATTTTTGTCCGAAATGAACGGGCAGGAAACGTAATTCATTATTCAAAAACACATGGGTCACAAACGAACCAAAACATTTGTCCAAATCATTTGCACATATCTAATCAGGAATGCTTTGGGAATCAAGAATGAATACCAATTTGGTTTCAAACAGGGTCCCTTCCATTGTGTTTAGATCAGTGTCACATATCACCTGGTCCCTCACAATAAACCTGATCAATATTTGTAAATACAAATATAGTTGGCTGATTTTAAGCACTATTATATATTTTTTAATTGTAAGTGTTTTCCAGATTTCAGAAATAACCATTACAGTGTTACAGAGTGTGTTTTCAGTTAAATATGCCATTGATGTCAGTATTTTACCCACTAAACAAAACATCCCAATGTTTTACTTTGGATGGTCAGCAATAAACAGGATGAGGCTGTGACAGAACCCTCCATCACTGGGGCCCCTGGAGAGGCCTGAGAGCCAGCCTCCTCCCTATCGACTATGGACCCAGGCCTTGTAGAGACTTCTGTGTGTGGATACAGGGGTTCAGTTTCTGCTGATGTTCCCCATGTTTTAGCACTCAGTGTCTCAACTCAACTGTAACATCAGCTAGACATCCTGTGGTAGGAAGAAGGCTGATTGTCTTAGCACTGTTAATTGTATAGGTGTGAAGTGTTTCCCCTGTTATTGTGTGAGTTAGCCCTTGTCCTTCCCCCGGATATTGTGTTGCAGGATTTGATCTAATTACTTCCTTGCTGACATGGTAATTAGATCATATGATATTTGTCTTGCCTCTTTTCTTACTTGTGTATATATAGCTCTGTCTTTGGTTTTAATAGAGGAGTCCTGTTTTCACCTCAACATGAGTGTTGCCTGATGTTTGGGGTGGGCTGTAGCCACGCTGTGTAGCTAAGCTTCGAATAGCCACAGTGCCAATGCAGCTTCGGTGCAGCGACGCCCCCCTTCTATCTAAAACGCTGGTTCTGCCTGGCGCTGAAGGGGTTACTTGTTGGTGTCCTGGTAGGAGGAAGCAACGTTTGGCGGGAGTACCCAGTCGGGGTACAGGTCGGTCCCGTCACAGAGCACAGAGGCCTTTGTTTTCCAGAATATGATACAGAACATAGGGACGCACCTGTGGTTTGCAGAAATGTATTTAAGTGGTCATCAAACCGGTACATTTTTTTTTATGGATTTCCCACGGAGTAGTTAAGTACCTAAGAGTAAGAAGGTGCTCCAAAAACCTAGATGAATGATGTTAGTTGGATGATCATTCTAAGGTCTTGTAGGGTGGGACACTTGTGTATACCACAATATTTCCTACTCCCTTAGTTTTGAACTGTTGAAATTAACAGCCCCAGAAATCGCTAGAAAAACACTAATATACATTTTGAGCTTCCAGCCATACAATTCTTCCCAACTTTTTTTTTATAGGAAGCTATAAAAATACATCCATAGCTTCTATGTTACAGTGATTCGCTATTTGTCACAGTGATTTGTAATTGGTGGGTTTATACCGTTTAACACTCAAAAAAGAAACTTTCAGAGTTTGGAGAGACGCAGCTCTTCCGTGGAGCTATTAGAATTGTTCATTAAAATCACCAACTGTAACTACCTTGCATTTATGCAGACATTATATTTTAATAAAAGTTAATAAGATACCCTTCTGACCATTTGCAGGAAACATGCCTTCCCCTTAGGATGTTAAAACTCATCACACATTTTATTAGTACATGACTGGGAAGTTATATTGAATGAGATGATGTTAATTGGGTGATTCAGTTAAGCACCAGAAGGATATTATTGTGTAATTTATACACCTTGATTAAGCTGACAAATCAGAAGAGGGCTTTGGGAAATCATACACAATAAAAGTAGCCATGAGAGCAAGGTAGTTTGATGGAGAGTTATTGAAAATAGTGGTATAACAATCAAGGTTTGGAGATCCACCACTTCATTCTAAATAGAATTATAGTGTCCTTTAAACCTACCTACAACAGTACATGGTCTGGGTGAGGCTGTTGACAGTTGATGGTTTGGCAAATAACCAACCCTGTACCAAACAAATTATCATTTATTGGTGAAACCCCACTTCATCCATTTGATCTCTACGTACAAAAAAGATCCTATTTTTGTTATTTTTACATTATATTTTAATTATGCTGTAACACTGTTACAAAAGAGAATACAAAATTACCAAGGGGAATATACAAAATTAATAATAAAATGCACACACATTAATACCGATACATACTGGTACTAAAAGAGAAGCATGTGCAGCTCTTGCAAATGCAAAATCTATAAGAGCATGAGGCTTACATAGCTACCAATGCCTGGAGTGTGTAGGATCCAGATCCAGGACCCATTCACCGAGCATGTAACCTCCATGGGCATCTGGTAACATGCAATGATTCAGCGTGTCAGGTCCAGCTCTGACTCCTGTCTTATTTGATGGATTTCCATGCAACTTGTGATGAAAACATAGATCGGAACCCTAGAATCATTTACTTAAGGCCATCACTGACATACTGCCTTGTTTGTATAACTAATAGAAACAAACTTTCATCCATCTGTATGTTTTAAGTTGGGCTTATTTTTCAGATTTACTTTACAGGTTTAATAATACTGTGTACTATGCCCTTTCTCGTGTTGGGCTTTCAGAGTAATGATGCCACAACTCATCATCAACTGCTGATTGATGCTATTGAAAATGCTACAATGTCTCTAGTGAGTTTTATATTCTGTGAATCTTGAGGTACTGGGAAACGGTGTTCCCGGAGGCTCTGTCCTTTTGCCGAAGTTCACCAGGGGACAAGAATAATAAAGACAGATTTCTGCACCTCTCTTTCTACGTGAACCTTTTTGTATTATTCTTCACTTTCTGTCGACTTCCACAAAGGGCGGAGCCACAAGGACAGCCTCTTCCTCTTTCTGCCAATCTCGGGAGAGGGTGTGCCCAGAGGCTCTGTGCTTTTGCCGATGTTCACAGAGAGGCCGTGCCCGGTTGTCCATGGAGAAGTAGACAAAGAAAGAAAACTTTTTGGAGCAGCAGAAGAAGGAAAAATAAAAAAAAGGCAGAAGAATAAATATGCAAAAGAAGAAGCAGAGCAGCGCAGCAAGGAGACAGGGACATGGAAGCCATTGCAGAGAAGGTAGGGGGACATTCAGAGAGAGAGAGAGAGTGAATGAGAGTGTGAAGGAGCATGAGAGAGTGAATGAGGGTAAGTGAAAAAAACACGAAATTCAAACAAAAATTTGTAGCTCTTTGCTCAGTTTTCTCCTTGTTTTCAAGTACAATTACAAATACAAGTACAATACAATGCACAAGTCTAGTTGTTACATTTCCTCAGTCTTCCCAAAGCTTATTATATTGTTCATTTGAGAGTAACCATGAATGACATCTGTTTTGATTAAAACTGTAGTATTTATTCACTTACAGAGATCGTAATACAGTGAATTTAAAGAAAGTTATTATAAATGGTTGTAGTGGGTAATGATGTATAACTCCCACAGCATGGCAACATGGGATTTACCTAATGATGAGTTCACTAACTTTAGGAGATTTTTTTTAAAAATGATGCTGCTTGCATACTCATTTATTCTAATAATGTAAATAATGTTTTGATTGATAACTGATTTATATAAATTTAATTTATAGATATGTAATATTTATTACAATAATTTTCAATTTATTGGTATTTTTTATTTGCAAAGAAATTTAATATTAAAAACATGCTTGTACAAAAGTATGTAGAGGAAACATCAAGTGACAAACTGCAAATTAATTGCTTATGCTGTTGGTCGGCCGTATCCTTCCGTTATCACCTGGCCAGCAGGAATGATTTTATGAGACAAATGATTCCAAGTCCTCTTGTTCTTGACTGTATGTGGACACCTCTTCTAATTATTACGTTTATCAGCCACACTCACTGCTAAATCAAGCACATAGGCATGCCAACTCCATTGACAAACATTGTGTCGCAGTCGCTAATGTGTTCCACCCGGTTTCCCGACGCATCCTTGCAGTCAACCTGCCGGACCACATGATGCATGTCCTTCGCCCCCTACAGGTGTGTGTGCCACATGTGCACACATAGTGAATGGGATCCACACCCATCAAAATCAATGGAAATATATTAAAAGCGCTAGTACAAACACATCATCCACTACCTCTTTAGTGCTAATTAATGACACTATATAAACTCACTAAGCACAACATTCAATGCTTGGTTATAACAGTGCTCCAGTGGAAGCCTTCTCACCACTGTGCTTAGTTATTTGCTTTTCCTCTTACCCTGCTGTACTTGTTCCCCAGGTGTGATCTTTGGATTACGTCTTCTGCTGCCTGCCTCGACCCAAGCCTAGACCGCCTGACCATTCTTTTTGCTGAGCTCCTTGGTATTGTGTATTAGATTGCTCCTGACCTAGACTAACCTAAACCCCATTGAACGTCTTTGGGATGAATTGGAATGCCAACTGCGAGCCAGGCCTTCTCATCCAACATCTGTGCCTGTGTAACGTTCACCCTTCGCTGTATGGACTTGGTTGAACTTTGTGCCATTCATTTCATGTTTCCAGCCACTAGTGGCCACCCTTGCCATTCAGAACCACTCAGACTAATTATCAGGTCCAGCTGCAGTTGCTTACCTGATCAAGTCAGCCTTTATAAACCTGCCCAGCCCTGCAGTCTGGGCCTTGACATTGAAGTTAGAGGACTACCTGTTCCAGAAACCTGCCTTGTTCCAGAAACCTGCCTTGTTCCAGAAACCTGCCTTGTTCCAGAAACCTGCCTTGTTCCAGAAACCTGCCTTGTTCCAGAAACCTGCCTTGTTCCAGAAACCTGCCTTGTTCCAGAAACCTGCCTTGTTCCAGAAACCTGCCGTGTTCCTGAGTTGCGGCCAGCGCCCCACTAAGTGGACTCCCAAGTAGAGTACCCTGCAAGTGGGCAACCTGCCGTGTGCCCTTCAAGTGGGCAATCTGCCGTGTTCCTGAGTTGCGGCCAGCGCCCCACTAAGTGGACTCCCAAGAGGAGTGCCCTGCAAGTGGGCAACCTGCTGTGTGCCCTGCAAGTAGGCAACCTGCCGTGTTCCTGAGTTGCGGCCAGCGCCCCACTAGTGGACCCCCAAGAGGAGTGCCCTGCATCGCGACTCCCAGGATGACTGCCCACTAGCGGGCTACCCTGGTTGAGTGCCCTGCAAGTGGGCAACCTGCCGTGTGCCCTGGAAGAGGGCTTCTAGCCGTGCCGTGTGCCCCGCAAGTGGGCTTCCAGCCGTGTGCCCCGCAAGTGGGCTTCCAGCCGTGTGCCCCGCAAGTGGGCTTCCAGCCGTGTGCCCCGCAAGTGGGCTTCCTGCCGTGTGCCCCGCAAGTGGGCTTCCTGCCGTGTGCCCCGCAAGTGGGCTTCCTGCCGTGTGCCCCGCAAGTGGGCTTCCTGCCGTGTGCCCCGCAAGTGGGCTTCCTGCCGTGTGCCCCGTAAGTGGGCTTCCTGCTGAGTGACTTTCTCTGTAAATATTGTTGTACCACCATATACAATACAACTCTTGATCCTGATCTTCTGTCTGTGGTTTATTTCCGACGCCTGTCTGTACCGACCCCAAGCCATCATGCATCGTGGGGTACAGATAGAGCCCCTCGTATCCCCTGCACCTGGGCTCCTTATCAACCTGTGTCCTCGGTTCGTGACAGAATGTCAAGGCCAATACGAGGAGTCCGCGGGGATACCTGCAGTACTGCAATTGGTGGTGAACATGAAGACCAAGACCCAGACACAAAGAGAGATGATGAGACCACAGGTCTGTGAGCATCCGGAGGCTGCTCCTTGCGGTGGGGGTATGTAACGTTCACCCTTCGCTGTATGGACTTGGTTGAACTTTGTGCCATTCATTTCATGTTTCCAGCCACTAGTGGCCGCCCTTGCCATTCAGAACCACTCAGACTAATTATCAGGTCCAGCTGCAGTTGCTTACCTGATCAAGTCAGCCTTTATAAACCTGCCCAGCCCTGCAGTCTGGGCCTTGACATTGAAGTTAGAGGACTACCTGTTTGGTTCCTGATTTGTTCCAGAAACCTGCCGTGTTCCAGAAACCTGCCGTGTTCCTGAGTTGCGGCCAGCGCCCCACTAAGTGGACTCCAAAGCTGAGTACCCTGCAAGTGGGCAACCTGCCGTGTGCCCTGCAAGTGGGCAATCTGCCGTGTTCCTGAGTTGCGGCCTGCACCCCACTAAGTGGACTCCCAAGTAGAGTACCCTGCAAGTGGGCAACCTGCCGTGTGCCCTGCAAGTAGGCAACCTGCCGTGTTCCTGAGTTGCGGCCAGCGCCCCACTAGTGGACTCCCAAGAGGAGTGCCCTGCATCGCGACTCCCAGGATGACTGCCCACTAGCAGACTACCCTGGTTGAGTGCCCTGCAAGTGGGCAACCTGCCGTGTGCCCCGGAAGAGGGCTTCTAGCCGTGCCGTGTGCCCCGCAAGTGGGCTTCCTGCCGTGTGCCCCGCAAGTGGGCTTCCTGCCGTGTGCCCCGCAAGTGGGCTTCCTGCCGAGTGACTTTCTCTGTAAATATTGTTGTACCACCATATACAATACAACTCTTGATCCTGATCTTCTGTCTGTGGTTTATTTCCGACGCCTGTCTGTACCGACCCCAAGCCATCATGCATCGTGGGGTACAGACAGAGCCCCTCGTATCCCCTGCACCTGGGCTCCTTATCAACCTGTGTCCTCGGTTCGTGACAGCCTGACCTCACAAATTATTTTGTCTAAGTGGGCACAATATTCCACAGACACTGTCCAAAAATTTGTGGAAGAGTGGAGGCTGTTGTAGCTGTAAAGGTGGGGGCAACTCCTAAGTAACACCCTTGTTTATGGAATGGGATGTCCAAGAAGCTCATAGAATAACAACTGTAGTGTAACAAATGCAAAATTCCACATTCACTGAGGTTAGACTCATGTAATGACAGTGATGTCCTTCAACTGTGACTTCTGCAAACCTGTTACAAAGGAAGCTGTGATTTGTTTTGGGATCAAGACCACTGAGAGCTCTAATCAGCCTGAGAAAAGAGACAGCAGTGCTGATTGTCCAGGCAATGTCATCCACAAAGGGTTGTGGTAAATCCTGCTATTATTATACCCTCTAACAAAAAAAATCAAATTGTATCAGCAGGGGAGTGCTGGCACCATGGACCCAAGGAGCAGCAAAGCTCCCCCCCAGTAACACGCTGGCACACATTTTACACACTCTCATGCTAACACACACATACAAACTCTTGCTACAAACATACTGTACATATACTTATATACACTCAAACACACATTTACACACTCATGCTAACATACACTTACACGTACAAATTCATGCTAACACACACTTACATATACACACTCATTCTAATAAACACAATCATGCTAACACACATAGTTACACACTTATGCAAATATACACGCAAATAAACACTCATGCCAACACATACACATGCCAACACGCACATACAGTCATGCTCACACTTGTGTTAACACACACCCTCATGCTGACACACAGACACACTCATACTAACACATGCACATTCACTGTAACATACATGCATGCATGCATACTCACTCTCTCTCTAACTTCCTTATCATCTATCTCACTTCTGCCCTGCCTGCTTCACTTGCTTATACTTTCTTTCCCATTCTATCTCCCCTCACCCCCTTACATTCCCTATCCTTACCTCCTTATCTTCCTGGGGCTTCTTTGTCACACAGTATGAAAGCAACCGTGCTTTCACTACAGGGTTAGGTGACCACATCACATTCCAGCTTCCGCAAATGAGGAGAGTTTTGGAGGGGTCAGGGGGCAATTGCTTCCTAGCCCGCCCCAATATAACAGACATTTATGTATATGCTTATTTCTTTGACTGACACTTCCATAATGCAGCTAATTGAAAACCTAGTCCTATGTTTCATAATCAACAAAGGCCCAGTTCATAAAAAAAGTCCCAAAACAGATATAAAGCTGGAGGAGACTAAGGGAAGAATCTATACAACATGACATCATAAATACTTGAACAGAATATTGCACTTCTACCTGTCAGATAAATTTTGGAATGCTGTGTTATGGTATAACACATTATTATGATATTATGTTTAAAGAACAGAATTAAAGGACTCTATTAGTATGGGAATAACAACTACAATAACAAAAACCTCATTATGTGTAATGGTGATGTTTGCAGTGCATGCCAAATGGCTACATCTAATGTAGCATACAGTTTCATTAAGATGCCACAAAATGAATCTTGCCTTACCCAGCAGGGGGTTTAAACAAAACCAATAGGGAAGAAAAGACATGCAAAAGCCGCAATTCATTAATGGAATGAAGACATGTAAAATAATTAGACTTCTAACAATATATTCAGAGAATTCATTAACTCCTTATGGTAATATTTCCATTGGGTAATTCACAATTTAAATGATATTGACTGAAATAAAAAACAAAGATTGGGTTTTATTATATATATATCTATATCTATATATATCTATCTATATATATATATATATATAGATAGATATATATATATTCAGTATGTCACAAAAGTGAGTACACCCCTCACATTTTTGTAAATAATTTATTATATATATTTTATTAAATTTACACTGAAGAAATAACACTCTGCTACAATGTAAAGTAGTGAGTGCACATCCTGTGTAAATTTGCTGTCCCCTCAAAATAACTCAACACAATCATGGAGGAGTGGAAGAGGACTCGAGTGGCAAACTCGGGTGAACTCCATGCCCAAGAGGGTTAAGGCAGTTCTTGAAAATAATGGCGGCCACAAAAAATATTTAAACTTTGGGTCCAATTTGGACATTTCCACTTAGGGGTGTAATCACTTTTGTTGCCAAGGTGTTAGACATTAATGGCTGTGTGTTGAGTTATTTTGAGAGGACAGTAAATTTATACTATTTTACAGGCAGTACACTCACTGCTTTACATTGTAGCAGAGTGTCATTTCTTCAGTGTTGTCACATGAAAAGGGGTGTACTCACTTTTGTGAGATACTGTGTATATATATATATATATATATATATATATATATATATTTATATATATATATATTTATATATATGTTTATATATATTTATTAGATTATAAGAAGTTTCATAGATACAATTCTCAATTAAAATATAATAATTTGTTTATTGAAATTGTTTGTAAAACTGAAATCTCACATGAGATAAATAAAATGAATGTAAGCATTTTTCATGAGTATAAAAAGTCACCATGGAATGATGCAATGATCCTTGTACAACCATAGGAATATTACATTTAGATTTTATTCATAGTAAAATGTGTTGAGCTGTCATAAAAATAGGATTGTAAGAATCAACAAAAAACGGAATAGTCCTTAAAAAGCTAATGATGGACAAAGGGAGCTTAATGGGCATTGTGATGGTTAATTGATGTTTCTTTAGGGATCTTTATTAGTTTCGCTGTTGTCAGATTTGATTAGTGGAATATTGGACAGGAAGTTGCCTTTTAATTCCAATATTGTCAGTAATAGTAATGGCTCATCTGGCTACCCATCTACCTTTGTGTAGAGCTGGGCAAAGTATAGAAAAAAACATATCCACATGTATTACCGTGAAAACACGAAATTAAGTAATGATGAGCATGAAATTAGGTGGAACCCCCGAGTTTGCATCCGTTGACATCATGCCACATTACTTTTTTTTTAGTCATCACACAGTGATGTGTGTGTCTCCTTCCAAACTCACAAGCAGGTTGAATACAGTACCTTTTTAAGGTTGGACAGTAGCCTTACCTATATTGACAGTATATCAGAAACATTTGTTTTATAATTACAATAGTGGTTGATAAAATACATTTCCCTGCATTACATGATAATAGTTGTAGCAAACCTTATATATTTTTGTGTTTGATTTATTCACATTGTGTTTTAAAATGATGGCGATATTTATTTGACTCTGGTTAGTGCGGATGCAAAGAGTTTTTAATAAGACTGCTGATGTGACTTTGTGACCTGTTGATAGCTGCTTGTTTAATTAAGTAAGGCATTTAGAAAAAGAATCTGCCTACTTGCTTGTCGCTTAAGAGCACAGGCACTATGACGGGGTGTTCCTAATGAACTGATGCTCCATGGTACAATGCTTAGGTGCCAAGTTGTAAATGCCAAAGAAGGTTGATTTGAGGGGCAAGATACATGATAAAATATCAACCTAAAAAGACACGTGTCTTAAAAAATATCAATACACATTAGCTCGGCCCATCTAGCTCTTCGAAAAAGAAAAATATGTGTTCTACCCATTGCTGGGCACAGAAAGTAAATAATATATATATATAATATAAATAAAATAAATAATATATATATATATTATTATAAGAAATAAATATATATATATTGTCACGACACAGCGTAAGAGACACCGAAGTCAGGTAGGACTGGAGAGGGATAGTCCAGAGCCGAGGTCAAGAAACCGGAGAGCAGGAACGTCGTGGGAATAGCTGAGGTCAGGATACCGGAGAGCAGGAATGTCGTGGGAATAGCGGAGGTCAGGATACCAGAGTGCAGGGATGTTGTGGAAGCCGAGGTCAATAACAGGAAAACAACTGGAACGCGTACTGAGATAGGCACTACCGAGATAGGCACGACCATCAGAAGGCAATGTCTCTGAGTTAGGGAGTCTCTTAAATAGGCACAGGAGTTTAGGCACTAATTGGAGATTTCCCGCCAAATTTTCAAAGTGCCGTTACGTCACTTCCTGCGCGGCCATCTTGCCTGTGGCGATTTCATAATCTCCCAATATCAGTCGAGGTAGTCCTGCCACTAGGTGGCGCGAAGAACGAGTCCGGACTCCAGAACCTGACCTGTCTCCCGGCTGCAGCTGCTGGGAACGCAGCGTGGAGGTAGGAGGTCTTCCTCGCCGTGGACGCGGCTCCCCCTTCTTCGCGGCAGCTGCGGCTGCAGTGTAGAGGTGGGAGGTCTCCCCCTTCCTCGCGGAGGCTGCGGCTGTAGTTGCCGTGCAGAGGCGGGGGTGTCTCCCCCTTCCTCGCAGCAGCTGTGGCTGTAGTTGCCGTGCAGAAGCGGCGGCTGCTGCTGGTCCAAAGCGGGGGGTCTCCCTCTTCTTCGCGGCAGCTGCGGCTGCCGGATCGAAGCGGGGGGTCTACCCCTACCTCGCGGCGGCAGAGTTTGCTGACTGGAGGATCTCCCTGCTGGGTACGTAACATATATATATATATATATATATTCTCATTACTCCACAATTCTACATTCACTAAAAACAGCCGAAGTAGAAATGTAGTGAAGTGTGTTGCTGCCTTTAATTCATGGGACGCTGTATTTAAAGTTCCATGGCCTATTTTTCCAGTCCTGAGTCAATACTGTTTAACCTCTTTTTAAACAAAACTGAAGAAACCCATGTCCAGCCCACTTGCTAGTCTTCCTATGGATTATGGAGTTAGTTAATTATTGTTTACATAGGTTATGTTATATGCAATGGATTTGCTCTGCAAAGATACACACCGCTCTGGTACTTAAAGGTTTAATTTCCAATGTATTTCTATATTCCGTATTCATATTCAGGCTTTGTGTTAGTCAAAACCATGACCATGGCTGACATGTGCTTTGAGGTTCACTGAGCCAAAAAATAACTTCACAGAGTGGTTAAAAGTTTTATATACATAGAAAAAGAAGGAAATGAAAATGTGTCAAATTTCTTAAAGCTGATCTTCGGAAATTTGGACTTTCTGTTTCAACATATGTATGTTGTTATGGTGGAGCCAAATTTCAATGGCATAAGGGTTAAAAAGCTTAACTAATTACTTTCACGCCCTAAACCCTTCTCCGTTCTGTGTACTACTCCTTTTATAGCTTACTTATCCAATCATTAATAATAATAATTGTGTCAATAGTACAACGCAATGCAGATCCTAAGAAAAGGACGTTAATGTTGCTGCTCTGATGCATAAAATGGGTTTCAAATGCATACCTATTTTTTTTTTAAAGTATACAGAACTGTAAAATGTACAATATGGGAGAGATCTCTTCTGACGTACAGGAATAGGATTTACAGGAATATTTAATTCCATAAGTATATATAAAAGAAAACATTGTATAATGGCTCAATAAATGTAATATGTATAAGATCACAACAATTGCAACAAGTGAAGTGCACAAACCCAAGGTCCTCATCCACTAGCTGACCCAGTGTAGGATGGGTTTATGTGCTTTACAACAAGCAACCTGCTTTCAATGGAAAGGTCAAACATAAATGCAACCCAAGCTGCTTCTGGATAGACAGCGGAGAACTTTAAGTAAATCCCCACGCACAACACCTTCCGCGCTCACTGCACTGGAAGGAGACTTAAGAAGAGGAGCCTGGAGGAAGAATGAAGAGGAGGAGGAAAGGTAAGAAAACATTCAGTGAGAGTGAAAGTGGATTCGTAAATGTGGATTAGTAAATGTGTAAGAGTGATGGGTGTTATGCTGTAGCCTGTACCATTTCCAATGTCATGTTCATTATATAATTATGGGAGTTATGCATCAAAACTTCTATGCCAGACGTTACATGAATATGAGTGTGAGTATATGAATGAGTGACTGAATGTTTGTGAATGAATGTTTGTGAATGTGTGTGATAGCATGAATGTGTAAGTGTGTGGTGGGGATAGCACAGAATAGGGAGTCTGTAATCACACTCCTATCATGCCCAGGTTCCAGCATGTACTGGCTGCCGGGGCATGATAGGAGTGTGATTGCTGTTAGCAATTGTATATGTATATATATATTAATATTGTTATTGATTTTTTTTTGTCCAATTTTGGTGTGTTACTTACTTTAAATAAAAGTGTGGCTATTGTGGCTATTATTATTATTTTTTTTAAAGGTAGGGGGTTAATTTTTGGTTTCGGCCAAGTGAATACTGAATTTTCGGTTTCCGTTTCAGTCCAGAATTTTAATTTCCGTGCATCCCTATACTAAGCCAGGCACTGAAGTGGTAGGCCTACACCACATCAATGTTTGGCTTAGTATATAGTGATAGGAGTTATGTTGGATTATTGTCAATGTCTGGCTCAATGTATAATGATATGGATTAAGCTGTACCACCGTCAATGTTTGCCTCAGTATATAGTGATAGGTGTTATGCTGTACCACCGTCAGTGCGTGCCTCAGTATAGAATGATAACAGTTATGCTTTACCACTATCAATGTCTGCCTCAGTATGTAATGATAACAGTTATGCTGTACCACCGTTAGTGCATGCCTCACTATATAACGATAACAGTTATCCTGTGCCACCGGCAACGTCTGCCTCAGTATATAATGATAGCAGTTATGTTGTACCACCGGCAATGTCTGCCTCAGTATATAATGATAACAGTTATGCTGTACCACCTTCAATGTCTGCCTCAGTATATAATGATAACAGTTAAGCTGTACCATTGTCAATGTCTGCCTCAGTATATAATGATAACAGTTATGCAGTACCACCATCAATGTTTGCCTCAGTATATAATGATAGCAGTTATCCTGTACCACCGTCAATGTTTGTACCAGTTTATAATGATAGAACTATGCCGTTTGAAAGTGTGTGTGTGTGGGAGGTGCCACATACAGGATCCGCCCCAGGTGCCAAATACTCTAGGAACGCCCTTGTATATAGGTGTAAATTAACAGGAAACACACAGCAAAAGCAAAAAAAAATATTATTTAAATACCATAGTCTACAAGTAGGCAGAAGGTTCTACTGATGGCTCCTTTATTTATATTTATTTTTTTATAGTAACCTGTTGCCATGCATGGTCATAATTAATATTATTCCAACTGGTTTAGACACTGCATTCCATAAATGTAACGATGGAAGAAACACCAGTGAGGACAGCACTTAGAATATGGATGAGACAGACATAAGGATATCTTGGATATTGGCTAAAGATGAAATTGCTCAGATTTTTATTGCAGGTAATTATTGGCAGAATGGGCTGAATAGTCCTAATCGGCTATCAAATTCATTGTTTTCTACAATTGCCTCTCACACTGGACAGATTCATCTGTCTTTATTGCGAAACAAAGACTGTACACATCATATAAAAGTGTAAATCCTACTGTGCTTTTATATTAACAGGACTCCAGACCAGAAAGTGCTCCTGTAGAAAAACCACAAACCTAGGCAAATGATAGCAACCTTAGTCTTTGAGCTGTATGTTGTCCTAAAATATTTCTGTATGCAATGTGGCATTTGAAAAAGGTCTTACAACAGTCAATGGACAGTGCAGAACCAACCTTTAGAAAACAGTAGAATGTTCCTATTTAAGGTGTGATTAGCATTCTTGGGCATTAGCCATTCATTAACACTGCTGATTCTTCTTCACTAACAAAACCAGTAGGAATACCTAGACATCAGTATTTTATTTTCAGTGCGTCATTAGTTCAAGGCACGTTGTGTGTACAATCATTACCATGGGAAAACATTGTTAATTAAAAAGTATAAACAATTTCAGAACAACCATTCAATTATTTTTATGGATGCAAACAGAATGAGATAGTAAGTTATTGGCTTCTCCCTTGCTAGGCTGTTACAATTTCTTTTGCTTTGCATGTAAGATTCTTCTGGCTACCGTATTACTATTCTTACTGTCTGAGAAGACAGATATAGTTATTTGTAACGTGTACTGTTTTAAAGTAGTAACACATAATATCTTTGGGGCACATGACAATCACCCTCCAAAATGGAGACATTTGATTACAGTGAATTACAGGTTCTAAATTCTGAGCTTCAAATCAAGATTTATTTTTATTTTAAGCATGTCTTTTAAGTTATTAATGTGCTTTACTGGGCTCAGACTTATTTGAGTTAAAGGTAGCATGAAATTCTTTTTTAGTGTATCATTTAATGTTTGTGGTATGATTAGAAAGGTTTTGCAAAGTCTTCACAAAAGGCAGATATTCTTCTTCAGCTTACTGACTATTCCCAACAATAAAATCAACAGATGATTGATCATAAGGGTCAAGATCATAAGGATTATGGGTGTACAGCTACAACCAGGAGCCTGATTCCAATAGACGCCATACAGGTGTGCACCTCCCGTGACCTGGTAGCCTAGAAAGGGAACTATGGGTGATCACTTCCACCATTGGTGCCAACCTGTCTACACCTTCAACCCTTGCTGTTTTCCCATAACTACAACAGCCTTCCTGCCACATTGGTATACTACTGTAGAGCCATATTTGTTTGTAAACAAGCATTCGTTATTGACAAGATGTAAATAAAAAATTCCTTTCCAGTTCCATAATTTCACTGATTACAAATTTTCTTCTTTTGTGCCAACTATTATTTTCCCCCAACTGTTAATCAAGGAACAATCTTCTCCTTTTCCATTGTTCAACAACTAATATTTTTGTAAGAATCTGGCTTCCAGCAGCCATATAGAAATGTTCTATAGACCAACAACACGCAAATCTGAACGTAAGCAATCTTCAAAAACAAAATAATATGAAACTGTTGTGATTGGTATGGTTTACCATAGTTTTTAACCCAGGGGGTCATATGTAACGCTGGAACCCTAAGAAAATGCCATATATACAGTGATCTTTTGTGCATACCCTTTCTTCTTCCTCTTTGTGACTACGCTGCCTGATGTAGCAATAATGACAGTACTATAATTAAGACAATAAGACTTGCCCCCTGATGATTGCTGACATGATGAAAATACTAAGTAACAAGTTTAATCCCATCTTACATGCACTCATCCTCATTACATCATAAAGATTTCATGTCTGTTCCTAGATCCACAATAATCTCACTAATATTCCAATCTTTATTTTGGTTTCTGGAACCATTACTTTAAAAGAGGTGGATATCTTATCCTTTATTAGCTTATTAACATGGGACATTTTTTTTTAGCTCATATCAAACATACATGAGGTGGCTTTCAAGGAAGAGCTTATTAGCCACATATATTTTTATTACATAAATGCACTTGATTTATAGCCTGTATGAAAGATTACATTTTTGCATTTCTTTCTTTTGTTTCAATCTTTCACAGACTCATTCATCATTTTCTGTGCAGAAGAAACACATTTTAATTTTCACAGATTACCTTTCTATGTCCACTGTGCTCCTCCTGAAAAACTCCGAAGCACAATGAATATGACCATAAATGCATTGATCTAGCAGTATGCAGTATGTTCACATCGACCTTCGATGTAGCATTTTAATTCTGAAATGCAATTGCCATTTATTAAAGAGTGCTGCAAATCTTACAATCTCGGACATGCAGCATAAGTGAGATCCACCGTAATATAAAATGATGGTATCATTAATCCTGTACCCCTGGTAACACCCAGCCCCCTCTCCTATTATTGATATCAATTCCATTGTCTCTGACTCTCTGGCTCATCAGTATGCAAACAGGGTGTCACAATGATGGGTGGTGACTTGGTTGGTTGCACTTTCTACATTTCTGGCAAATGAGTATAATTATTTTCAGAGCTGCGGGCAACTCATGCATGTTTTATCCTCCATCTGGACCTGCATAGTACACAATAGTGATAAAAGATGATTCTCTCTCTTAGATGCTTGTAGACCATCATCAACGAATCACTGGTGAAATAGTTATGTCCCCAAACACTTTACATATCTGCAACTGCTTGACAACATATCAATTTCCCCAAAAAAGTGCAAAAGCAGTTCATATATTCAAGTCCTTTGTGAATATATTTGTGTCTTACACTATTTGGCATAAACATAACAGAGTTATTAAGAAATCGACAAATTCACTGTGCACAGATGACTGTATACAGAAATAGAGTAACAGAGTATACATAGTGGATTTCCCCACTTTTTTCTGTGAAAGATAATGGATTGCCACATTTTACCTCAACATTCTAACTGCAGATGTGACGTTATAGTTCTATTAAATACACACAAAAAATGTAGGACTTAAATACATAAGTGTATTTTATTACACTTGCTAAGAAAACTCAAATAGCCTTTTAGCTGTTTTTAACAATCCAATATTCTATGGACATGTTTTAAAATAATAATATTAATAATTATAATAATCATCATAATAATAGTAATACTAATAATCATAATAATAATATGAATAATAATACATTTTATTTGCACTTATTGGAACAATTTTCACAATGGAATTAGACTTCTCAAAACATTTACAAATGTCTCTAGCATGGGCACAAATAAAGGCAATATATTTGCACATCAGTGTTAATATATATATATATATATATATATATATATATATGTTAATAAAATACTATCTGATTCTGTAAAATTCTATACAAAAATGTACTACCATACTAACTTATTGATCTTTAGGAAAGCTTGATAAATACATTTTCAGCGTTTTATTTCTACAAGAAAAGCAGCAGTATTTCATGTGATTGCAACTCTGTTGCATCCTCAAATATACCTTGGATCAAAAGAGCATTTTTTTTTTGCATTCGCATGTGTGTGATGATTTGTGTTTGGTATGTGAAATCGCTGGAGGCATGAACTAATTTGTATATTCTCCATTGCGCTACATGACATCGTTTTATAATATACCCGTCATCTATTTCAGTGGAAGCTTTCATGCTGCACTCATGCGTGCAGTACAATCTCTCACACACACACATTCTCTTAGTATAAGTGCTGCCTTCCGTATTGAATGCTTCATACCATGCTACAGGGGCCTACCAAGCATCAGACATTCTTTATCAGCAGTTGTGCCAGGGTCTCCATAGCAACCGTATAATAGATTTGCCCTTATTGAATCCCAGAGGCCACATTGAATCGCAATGCAAAATTTTCCCGGAGCCTAAATTTCTTTCAAACTCATAGCTCATGTGTCAGAGTTAATGCACAGATAGCGGTAAACATTTGGATGCAGTCTTTAGGTCCCAAATAACCTCTTTGAATGACATTCAAAAGATGGGCCACTTCTGGATGTCCTTTTGTCTCTGGGTTTCCCTGCTATGATGAAGTTAGCTCCTAGGACTGGTGCTTTGTTATGCTGGAGGTTAACGAAAGGCTGGCTGGGCTGCATGGGAGTGGTGCCCAAGAGTCCTTGTAATGCCTAAGGTTGCCTGCATAATAATGTGGGAAGAGATCCTGCTAGAGGAGTCATCAAACCGCTTTCAAAGCCAGACAGCACAAGTGCAGGGTGTCAGTTCTAGTTATCTCTCGCGTAGCAATTACCTAGTAAGATTAAGTGAGATTCTTATTCAACAGTATTTCGCACAACCTTTTTCTAAAACAGCAAAGAGGATTGTCTCTGAACCTCGGACTGGAGCCATACCTGCATTCATTGCCCTCAAGCTTCCCGATAGGAACTTGCATCAGACATTTATCATTTAGTCTAGAATTAACACTATAATAAAAATAATTAATAATATAAGTTTAAAGGTTTCACTTTGTTTTTACCATAAGCCCCAGTACATAGTCTTTTTTCTTCATCAACATAATTTTGTCAGTTAAGCTGCTAATGCAGTAAAAAGTCTTTATTTTAAAATAATTCCAGTTTCTGTGTTAAGCTATGAGCTATAATATAACGAAGCAATTTGAGGGTATAGTCTAATATTAGATACTTACTTCCTATCCATATCACTATAGTTGGTTATTTAGCCTTACCACTTAAGTGCCTACAACTTGCATGCATAAAAGATATTAAATAATAATCCATGTTTTCATTATGTGTCTTCACTTGGATTAGTCACTTTTTACATCCTACATTTTACAACCGAGTCCATCATAATGGTGTTAGAATATTAAAATATGCAGCATATGAATAAAAAATCCACATTATGTGTATGCTATAGGAAGAGCCATCTTTACTTCTTAATCTCAGCATTTACATTATTATTCCTCCCTATGTAGTTATTTCTCTGCCTTTGTTAAGGGCCCTCCTTTGTTGTTAGAGGATTGGCCTTCTGCTTAATCCACTCTGTGATTTACCCTATTTGCTCCATTATAAGACAACCCCCCTAAATTTGAATATTAATTTAGGAAAAAACAAAAAGCCTAAATATATGACTACCCTATAGGAAATTTTTTTTACTTGTAAATATTAATTCACATGTAAACTATTTTTTCATATTTAATAAAAACTATGATTGAGAAAATACATTTCTTGTTTTTATTTCCTTTTATTTGCCAACCTGCCCCCCAGTTATGCACATCTGCCCCCAGGCTTGCCACTCTGCCTCAGATATGCCTTATACCCCTATATGCCACTCTGCCCGCCAGATTTACCAATGCATTCCCAGACTTGCCCCCCGTATTCCAGACTCCCTGGTGTATCGAGTGGGGGCAGCTGGTGAACGACTGCACAATGCACGTAGACAACCTCTGCAGCTGCCTGCCACTTCCGCCGGGGCTTCTATGACGGAGCGCCAGAAAGTCATGTCACGCCGCATCACGCAGACGTCCACCGGGCTGCCAGAGTGGAGGATCCCCCTGCAGCGCTTCGGGGGACCTGGATCTTTGTCCTATAGTCAGACCTCTATTTGAGGTTGGATTATAAAATGACCTTGAATATAAGACGATAGGTATTTTTCAGGGCATTTGCTCGGAAGAAAAACTTGTCTTGTATTCGAGGAAATACGGTAAATTCTTCTTGTGGTTACAATTTATATGTAGTAGAGTCATGTTATACTAAAATAACCATACTGTTCAGTACAATAGTACTGTTGTAATTTATTTTCCTGTACCGTGTACACCAAAGACATACGTTATTCGTTTTCTACAGTATAATTTCAAATATCAGATTTAGCATTTATATCTTCTTATTTCTTATAAATATATGCAACTGCAGAATTTTGAGAAGGAAACAATCTAGTGAAATGTTTCATATTTTTTGTCAAATGAACCATTCTAGTGTTCCCACCGTGGATAATATCACAGAAAACAGGACATTTATTTTCCAAGGTCGGTTTAAGAACATAGAAAATGGATTTCTCAGGTCAGAATAACCATGACAATTAGGAGTCACCCACTGAAGATATATTTTTATGATCTTTTCTAAGCATAACCAGAACTGTAATTTATTGCAAATGGCGTAGACCATAGTGAGATGCGGATGGTTTTACGGAGGCACAATTGTGAAAATGTATTGAAACATGAAATTGATCCTGATTGTTTTATGATTCCATTCTCTAGCCTACTTTCAGTAGTGGTCAGAATTTCACATATTATTACTTTCTGGCACAAATATGGCTTCAAAAATATTGGGGTCTGCATAACCCTATGCTAAAGGACTAAAAAAAAGTTTAAAAAAAGGAGATTAAAAACAGTTGACTGAATGGGTCAGTTGGTTATTTTCTGTCGTCACTGCGTATCTATGCATTTAAATGTTTCAAAAATCTGATATTATTTTAATTAGTATATTGAATTAGTTCATCAATTGAAGAGCAAAACAAAAGCTCTATAAGAAATACAGAACAAATGAGTCAGTTGAACCTCTCTAGGTCCATATTTTGATCTTTGTATTGCAATTAATCCCCATTGTGTCATTTACTGGGATTCACAGAAGTATTTTATTATTGTTAATTGTGCAAACATTATGTTACTTTGGTTATATGTATGAATAGCAATGTGATACAGTCAGCAGGAACATTCTAAAGCTCTACCTTTTATGTTTATGTTTAATGGGCTACATACAGTATCTCACAAAAGTGAGTACATCCCACAAATTTTTGTAAATTGGAAAATAGAGCAGTGGCAGAGGACTCCAGTGGCCACCTGTGAAGCTCGGGTGAACTCCATGCCCTAGAGGGTGCAGTGCTGAAAAATAATGGTGGCCACACAAAATATTGACACTTTGGGCCCAATTTGGACATTTCCACTTAGGGGTGCGCTCACTTTTGTTGCCAAGGTTTAGACATTAATGGCTGTGTGTTGAGTTATTTTGATGGGAAAGCCAAATTTACTCTGTTATACAGGCTGTGCACTCACTACTTTACATTGTAGCAGAGTCATTTCTTCAGTGTCACATGAAAAGATATAACAAAATATTAACAAAAATGTGAGGGGTGTACTCACTTTTATGAGATACTATATATATATATATATATATCATAATGTTTCACTTTGAGATTTGGGCAGACTAGACGGTCCTTCATGTGAAAAATCAATAGTATAAACCAAGTTCCCATTATTAGCACATCACAAAGAATATGGTATATAAAAGCTCTGGCCTGGGAATAACAAAGCTAAGTTATTTCAGCTCACTCTTTGAAATGATACACAAATCTGCTTCCTGCATGGGTCTGATTGTTTCACTGCAATCAGTCTGATGATTCAACTGGGAACAGTCTGAACAAATCCCCTCACTTGATATATAAAACATGTTTTAACAGTTTTTAGTTATTTTTTAGTTCAATATGAGTATTTTATAATTACTACTAAATGCTTTTGTAAAAACAATAGGAACTGAACCAGGCAGATCTTCAGCAAATAGGTTTTTTATTGACCAGTTAGTTTTATACATTATCGTTTGTCTTATTTCTTAGTACCGCTAGTAACTAACGTTAGCCCTTACGATGTTAGTAAACTACAATGCCCATGGTCCTCAAGTAGGTTTTGGTAGCATAACCCCATGTGTGCCAGAATATGCTTCCCCAAAAGATAGAGCTAGTTTGTATACTTATATTTAGATGACAACATATAAAGAGGTTAACCTTTACCTCTCTGTGTTCTGTTATAGATGTATATATGTGGTTAAACATATACATATATCTATCTATCTATCTATCTATCTATCTATCTATCTATCTATCTATCTATCTATCTATCTATCTATCTATATATATATATATATATATAGATATATATATAGATATATCTATATATATATATCTATATATATATATATATATATAGATAGATAGATATATAGCACATGAAGCCCATGAAAGTGAAAGAACACAATAAATCACAGAAAGTGCTTACAAGAGGCAGTTAAATGTCATGAATATAATAAACATAATGTGAAATACACATTTACCCCACATGCACAATGTCAGGAAGTAATACTATCCTAGGATTCAATATCTAATTGGGTGCTGCCGTCCTTGTGCTGTTGGGCCACTGTATCCAAAGATACGCGTGCCAAAATAGCTTTCACTGCGTAAATACTTTATTCATGAGATAGAGAGGCTGATCCCCTAAAGTGCAAATGTTTTAGGGCACTTTGCCCCTTTCTCACTTATTTTAATTGGAAGATAAAATAACAGCTGTAAACGGGAAAAATCCAAAAATAATATATGAGAGGTTTAAGAGGGCAGTAGATTCAATGAGATTGTGAGCTTTTTAGGAAATTAAAAACCTAACTAGTTAATCTAACGTATAGCTTGCTATAAATCAGCACTGTGCACTGTACAGCGGGAAGATGTGAAAACACACCTTCAAATCACAGGTTAAGTGCCCCTGTTTAAATCTGAGTTAATTGCTTCATTTTTATGTCTCATAGCATGTGGGCTCTGCGATCTTGACACTGTTGCAGAGTTTCGGGACAATGGCCTGCTTTGTAAAATGTTAAATTCAAGTGAGACTTTGGTTGGAAGATGAACTTGTGAACTTACTGGAAACTAAGTCCATGATGAAACATAGAAACACAAAATAGAAACATATTTGACAAGAGATGAGAACTATTTCAGCCCATGTACCCTGCCTGTTTTTCCTGCTTAATGGATCCTTAGTCTCGTCCTTGGATTCTAGATAGCCATAAGCCATTCCCATAATGTAATAACGTCTACTACTCCCGCTGGTAGGCTTTTCCACTTATCTATCACCCAAAAGCTATATTCAGGGGGTCATGGGCATCTCAATGTGAGGGAGAAGGTATATGTTTCATCCTTGAGTTCTCCCACAAAGCACATATAATGTCATTCTATTTGCCCATTCTATTTGCACCATATGGAACAATTGGTTTAGGGTCTTAGGAGGCATTAGTTTTCCTCGGAACCAGTACACGTGTTCAGTCAGAATGCAACCCCCTGTTGCTAACTATTTGTTATTTATTGATTTCTATATTGTCATCATATCCTGCAACATTGTACAATGGATATCATCACGTCCGATTACACCAATTTTAGCAAAGCCATTTAAACTATGGAGAAAAAAACAATGCAACCATGGTTTATGGCATTATATGAAATTAAGAAAATTGAAGTCTAAACAAGACTGATATCAAAATGGAATACATGAAGGTAAAATGAAATAAAGGAAGAATGGATGTACTTGTAGCGTTGATTCTACATTAAAACGGCTAGAAATATGTATGCCAATACATCTAAACAACAAACCGAGACACATTTTTTTTTCCTTTTTTTAAAAAGCGGTTAGGATGACACAGATTTTGAAAAATAAGCTATGGAAATCATTATTTGATTAATGGTAAGGTGGACAGATTCTCTGGGCATTTTCTTATTTCATTATATAGTCCAAAGGGAATATACATCATTGGTTTGCAAGATATACAAACAAAGCCCATGGGAAAGAAACATGTTTACTTAGTAAAACATAATATATAAAGGATTACACTGTCAATAACATACCAATGCTTCTTTACTAATTGTGGTTGTTATCTACAGTAAAAAAATGTTACCTTACTGGGCATTACATTACATGTGTTAAATATATAGGGTCCCTTGTATTATATATGGAGACATCATATTAAAATAGAACATTTTGGTATCTGAACAATTCAGTCTGGGGGTAAATTTAAATCTGTGCTAATTTGAAATTAATTTGTATCCAAGGAAACTATGGTGTGTATTTTTCAGGCATTAAACATGTATTTTCTTGAGACATTGCTTCTGTTTGCATAATCCCACCTAATTAATGTGTGCTATTTCTAATTGTCCCTTTAACTATTTATTTTGTTGATTTTCATCCTTATTGTAAAAAAAATACTACTTCTCTAGGTTTTTGATTTAGAGGTTTATTTGCACTTCCACAGGGCTGATCATCTATAAAAGTAAGTGCAATGCATTCCCATGTAATGGGAAGCTGATTTATATCTGTATAACTGCAGATCATGCATTAGATAGCACCTGTAGCCTCCAGGTAATCAATTTCTAATGTTGCCAAGTAGAGCGGACATCCATAGAAACACAGTTTCTGATATCATCTTGTCCCCATCTCACTATCTCTCCACCCTGATACTATTCCATCACATCTCCTACCCTTCACTGTCCTTACACCTACCCTAACCAATCTATGTATCCTCTTTTTAAAGAAACTTCCCTAGGTCCAACTACTATCCTGTCTTGTTTCTCCTCTGGTCTGTATGCCACTGAAACACGTAACCTACAATTGTCTAAAACCTTCCTTTATCTAACTAACTGCTTGATGCTTTTCCATCCATTTTCTGTCTACAATGCTCTGCTGGGACAACCCTCACCAAAATCATTAACAATTTCCCCAATGTTAAAACAAAAGGGTACTTCTTCTTACTGTTGTCCCATTGTGCCAGTATCTCACTTCTTCCAACTTCTTGTTCTTGAATTCTGTTGAGTTCCCATTATAGACATTCCCTAAAAACCCACCTACATCTAATATATAATCTATCCTCCCCATACCTGTAACCTGCATTCTGGAGAAACTTCTTTTCTCCTCACCATTAAGATCTCCACACCCCTGACTTCACATAACCTTTACTACGATTTAATCATCCTCGCTCAAGCAGTCCATTGTCTTCTGTCCCATTGTCTCTCAATCTGATAATACATTGTAAGTGTAGGACTCGGTTCTCCTTCTGTACCAGTATGTCTTAACGTGTGCTTTTGTCATTGTCCATTTTCTATATTGTCAATTTAATGTCGTTAGTTTTCACTTCACTTTTGTAACAGTATTAGAGATTCTGCTGGCACTCTATAAATGCAATATAAGTAATAATGGAAGACCTCGTTCTACAACTATGATGTCTCCCTTTTTTCCCCCAGCCAATTATTTTATTATTTAACTTAGGACTAAATGGCCCAGGCATTTTAATCACACTAGCGACACATTAAATAATGAAATGCTCTCTGCAATTAAATCAGTTTTCCCTCTAGGGGCATTCTGGACCACACCATCACCATATGAGTACTTGGATTTGCGACAACAATGTGCCATTGGAACACAGGAGTGATGGGAGTGATAAAGGGCCCCTGTATGCCTCTGTAAGATATTCCATAAAAAATCAGTGGTTTACAGCTATAATAGTCATGTACAACAATAACAACGTCTACATTGTATTTCATTTGATTATTTTAATGAAACTTGCATTTCTTTGAAAAACAAGGATGTAGGTGTCATCTGATGGCAGTTTTGGAGACTTTTGCAACTAGATTCTGCAATTCTCCAGCCGTGATCCCTGGAGAATATTTGCCACTTGAACCATCCTCTTCGCAATACGTTGAGACAATAGAGACACCTGTGCTTTTCCAGGTTGATTTACATTTCCAGTTGACTGGAACGTTTTAATTATTGCCCTGATGGTGGAAATGGGCATTTTCAATGCTTTTGCTATATTCTTATAGCCACATCCCATTTTGCAAAGTTCAACAAGCTTTTTCCGCACATCACAGCTAAGTTCCTTGGTCTTACCCATCGTGATGAATGACTAAGGGAATTTGGCCTTTTGCGTATCTTTGTAGATGGGGCAGTGACTGAAATTGTGTGAGACATGAGCGCCAATGGCTATAAGCCTGCACCCTCTGTCTCCTGGTATGTGCTAATATTATTATTATTATCTTTTACTTAGATAGTGCCAACAAGTTATACAGCGCTTAATACAATACATATATTCAAGGGGTATGACAAGACTAGAATTGACAGACTAAGACAAACCGTTTACAATCTCGAGGGCATATGCCTAGTCTGATGTATGGTTAGTCTTTCTAAAGTAATCTGCACTCTCTGAATATACATAATCTGCAGCACAGAAACACTAAGTTTTTTCTCCTTATTACTGAGTATCTCATGATTTTCTTTTCTCCTAATATGTAAATTATCACTACCCAGTCATTTTTTGTGTGCCAAGCATTATTAGTCTTCAAAAAAAGACCCAGGAATCAAAAGCAGGTATCCATGGGATTAGCATTTAGTGTTTTCCACTCTAAGAATACAGATGTAGAATACAGAGTACTGTATTGGCAAAGTATAACGTTACCGTTTCTCTGGAATAGCTTTAAGCATCATTGTTAAAGACTTAGAAGGGTGATAACAGAACTTACTATGGATGCCTTTGCTGACTGGTGCCACTGCAGTCTCATATCATTCGGCTTTGTGCAGTTAAAGTGACATATCTTGTTAAATCGTACATTGTGGGGGATATTAAATTGGACTCTGCAGAGACTGTAAATGAAAAGAATCCGGAAATTTTTCATGCAATGATTTTTTTTTCTACATCCTGAATATTCTATCAGGGTTTATACTCAAAGAAATTGGGAAATGCGCGATATTTTGTTGTTCAGAAATAGTTTTTTAATGGAGCTTTGAGCATGGAAAGTAGCATAAATAAGAATTTAAACCGGCTCTTTAAAGTTGTGATATTTCATATGCATTCCTCATCTCTGTCAGCTCGCATAACAATTAAATATTTAAGGCATGTAATGAAATGGTTCAAGCCAAACTGTAAAGTATTCTTTATGCTGCTTTAACTATGTCACTGGACTGTTGAGAAATTGCATAACGTTTGCCGCAAGCAGAGTGCGTTAAACTAGAATTAAATTGATAAATCAGAAAAATTAATGATATTTTCCAAAACAACACATTTTAAAGACGGAAACAGTTGTCTTTTTCCTTCCTATAATTTAAGTATAAGAAATTACATGTTTCCCAGTAACGCCAACTTATTTTCCCCCAGTAGATACATATTTTAAAAGATTACCAGGTACTCTTTTTTCTGGATTGAGAAAATGGTTAATTTCACAAAAAATGATATGAAAAAAAAGACCATGTCTTATGATCAAGGTCATCTAAAAGAATGACAGTCCGGTGGTGGTCTGAAGAGACCCCTGCCTGCAGCGAGCCACTGCTGGTGCTTATTGGAAGTAACTATATAACGTGCATGGAGAAGTGTTCAGCTGAACACATATTCAGCATGGGGTATAGCTTGAGGGTAGAGTGCATGGAGAAGTGTTCAGCTGAACACATATAGCTTACCGGTAGAAAAAGGGGAATATGCATATGGGGGGATTCTGTGGACTCCCTCTATGTATTTGCAAATGGCACACCAAAAAAATGTGCAGCTATTATGCATTAAAATGCTTATTATGGCTGAAGTATCCCTTTGAAGCTGGGTGCTTCATATTCTACTTGTATTTAATGAGTTCTGGACATCCGGAAGGGTAGCTTTCTCACTGGTATATCACAATTAAAATCTATATTTGATTATAGGTGATAATAAGGAATATCTAGCCCTCTTGATGCACATACCTGGGAACTCTCTTGGATTGTCTATGGGTCAGTTTATTCTTTCTTCATGCCCATTTTCTATGCACTAAAGGCTGTCTGGGGCTCGCGTTACTAGTAGTATGCATAGCCTTAATGAATCCACTTCCCTAGAATAGTGGGAGCATCAGGTAGCTTTCTCTGGGAAGTTTCCAGGTATGCTAGGTAATGTTTTTCCTAAAAAACATTTTGTTGTCAGCATTAGCAAATCACTAAAACAGAAGTGTGATAAACTATTAAAGGGTTAACTACTCATTTAGAAACTTCCCAGATATTGCATAAGATAAACATGCGACCCAATGAAAAGTAGAGACCAAATGTGACAAGGATTTATGATAACGGTGGATGTTTTCTTTGCATGTTAAAAGCATATTGGAGCCCATTTTGCGTTGTCTCTTATCAGTGGCAATCCTATTGTTAGTGGTGCCTGGGTGTAATATTTGTTTTGCAGCTCCCCTCATACCTTACATGCACACATACTAACACTCATACACCCACTCATACACATTTACACTTACACTTCTCCTGCTCCTCCTTTTCCTCTCCCATGTGCCACTGACACTCCAACACCATAAGCTGACACACGCTATCATGCTAACACCATACATTAATGTATACTCACACACTCTAGCACCTGTGACAACCATTGTTTCTAAGGTCTGATAAGTCACTTTTGGGGTCTTCTAAACCATGGTCATCTAGAGCAATAAATGATTTAGGGAAAAATATGATTTTTTTTACAAGTGCACAATACAATTGGAGCCCTCTTGGGCTTTTACTTCACTAGCCAGCCTAAATACTCTCTCACTTAAACCTACCTGCCAGACCCTACTAAGCCAGGCCCTGAGAAACCTCCTCCAGACAGCACATGTGGGTCCAGGCACTTGGCTCAGTTGTTCTTCATTCAAGGCGTTTCCTTCCTCTGGGAGCAGAGAGTAATTACCTCTCCGCTCAAAAGTCTTCCTTATTTTAAGACAAAATCCACATGAGTGTCACATGCAGTAACAGACACACAAAGGCTAATACAACATGCTCACAAACACTAACATCTTACAATAATACCCACATGTGCTAGCTACCATAAAGTAACATATCAACACACACTCTAACGCAACAACAGACACACACACATGCTAACACAATATGCTCATTAACACTGACATCTTTCAGTGACACACTGGTGCTAACACCACACACTAACACATAAACTATAACATTATATGCTCACATACAGATTAACACTATACAGTAATGCACACAGGGCCGGCCGAAGACTTAACGCCGCCTGGGGCGAAGTTTAAAACGCCGCCCCCCCCCGACGCCGGGGGGGGGCGGTATTTTAAACTTCGCCGACGCTATTATCTACCCCCCGGTACTTACCTTTAAACAGTCCTGCGGCGAGTCTCCCTGCTCTGCCACGGTGCCGGCTTGTAATGCTGAGCGCCGGAAATTGACGTCACTTCCGGCGCTCTGCATTACAAGCCGGCACCGGGACCGAACAGGGAGACTCGCCGCAGAGGAGAGAGAGAGAGGGGCGCCGAGCGGGTAAGCGAAAACCACTCGGTGCCCCTCTCTCTCTCTCCTCCGCTTCAAAAAAAAAAAAAACGCTTGGGGCGGCAAAGTGCCGCCCCTTCTAAAGTGCCGCCTGGGGCAATTGCCCCAGTCTGCCCCATTATAGGGCCTGCCCTGAATGCACACCATATGCTCACACACGCTAACATCACACCCTAATCACACCCTAATACACATGCACACACAGTAACACCATACACTTACACATACACACACTATCCAATAACACTCACATATACACACACACACACTGACTCTAACAATATAGTTATACACACACATACTGACCTTAACAGTATACATATACATATACACACACTGGCTCTTAATACCATACATAAACACACACACAAACACTGACTTAAACACCCCACTCTTCATTCCTGCTACCATTACCTGTGCAGCTCACACTCCTCTCTCTTATCTCGCCCAGAGACCTATCTTCACTGCAGCTACTACTACGCATCACAGGACACCTTGCTTACTGGGCACAAAGGTGCTGTGCACCCGCTGCACCTACTTTAGCACGTCCCTGGCTCTAATGCATTTTAGTCTTTAGTCACTTGAGATAGAGACTTATCTTACTTGACAGCAGGAACCATATGTATACTGATTGTACTCAGATTGTGCTCAGTAGCATTCTCAATATTCAATAGGAGGTAATAGCAGTACAATTTTAACAACTAAACCATTTCTTTAAATGAGCGAACACTAGCATTTGCATTTTATCGCTTAATATATGGATTACATTTTTTATTGCCATGTCCCCTATATCATTCCCTTGTGGTTTTTCCAAACCTGGAACTAACCAATTTCTGAAGAAAATTCAAGTTTTCTTATCATGTTTTGTCAGTCAGTTTATTGTTTTTTATTGTAATTGCTAATCCCTCATTGGTCTTTTACTGACATCAGTATTCATCTGAACAAAACTAACATCTAATCATAATTATTTTTATTAAAATAATGTCATGCAATCTTCATTTTCCATCCATCCTTCGTCTCATAAAACAACCACATCAGAACAGGAGAGACATGTAATTTATTCTGTTAATATATGCCACTTATATACCACTATGTTTGCTTTTCATCCCTATATGGATTTGTAGTCCATATACTCCCATGTCTTTTTTTTTTCTTTTTTAATTTATATTGTGACAGCTGATGAATGTATATTTAATATTCACATTCCTTGGTTTCTAAAATGCCTTCATATTCATGAGTAAAAATACAATAAATACAATATACAACTGGGTATGTAATTTATATTTAAAGGAGGACAGACCATAATGTTTTTCAAGTTATCTGTGTCTTTCAAATATATCTATAACTCTCACCAACAGGAAGTGTTTGCGAGAGAAGATATTTCTTTAGAAAATGAAGCAAGTCGTGTCTTAAATAGCACAGGATTCTTTGTATAAAGTTTAGCTTTCCCTCTACATTTCTACATTAAGCTGTTCCTCCAGCCACACTCAAGAACTTACCTCTTCTTCCTTGCTTGAGACTTTTTGGAGGAGAGTCGCAGAACATGTCCTTCTCAGGGATTTTTATTGTAGTTCCCATCTTGCAACTAAGGGCCGTCTATTATAAAAGGGTAAGAAAGGACACGCTGAAACAAAGCTTACCTTAGCAGCTCATGGCAGCTGTCCCCTGGGCCCCCTCTGCAGTTGCTAGGGTTTGGAGATGGAGTCCTGTGCGAAGGAGTACTCGCTGATGGAGAGCTCTGTGTCTGTGCAAAGATGCTCCAACTCTATTACATTAAACCACCAGGGGTAAAAGGGAGTTCTGGAGCAGAAGTGATGAGGTTTGAGGTTGGGCCCCATTGAGGAGGCTTGGAGTACCCTTTTTTATTACAGATGGCCCTGTTCGGGGTACAGAATGTGATCCACCAGTATCATGTACCAAGACAAAAAAATAACTTGAACTAATAAGGTTTCTTCTTGATAACTGCAAGATATGGAGGAAACATTAAAACAGCAATACTTCAACACAATTATTTCCTTCCAGAGCTATGTTGGGTTTATTTTCAGCACCATTATCACTTTACATAAACTGGGTATTTAGTACAGGAGTTTCTGTGACATAAAATAAGAGCAATGTGATAAAACATCACATTTCCAATAGAAGGTCTTCATACATAAGCAAACTATTGCCATTGTAGGACTGCAGAAACCTTGCAATATTTACTGATTCTATAATTTATGATGCCATTAGAACATGCATGGCTAAATGACATTAAGATTTTAAAGCTGCACACATTCAAGGAATAAATCATCTAAAATTACAAAACAGATAATAGAATGAGCTTTTCAGCATGTGCCATTTACGGACAGATGTATATAACTGAACAACAATCTACCACTTAATGGAAAATACTGTAAGCACCATAATTCAGGCGCTTCAGGAAAAGTAAATATGCCTAAGAATGATGCCTAGGAATGACAACAGCAGTGAAAGCAGCCTAGAAACAGAAAGACTCGAGAAAGATGACGGTAAACAGAAATTCTTGAAATTGGTTGGTTTTGTGTAGTGGAAATATTTCCAAAGCAACAGAAACAAATTATAAAAGAACATAAAACATTTACACTCATAGAAACCTAAGTGCACCGTGCAACATAGCTCCTTGGACAAAACTAAGGGCCATTGTGCATGAATGATATCAATGATTTGCACAAAGACTTCCAAATAGTCCTACACCTACCGATAATAATGTTAGTGGGGAACTGAGTGTATTTTGCAAACATACTGGAGTTTTGTATTCCATACAGATTCTATTTGTACAATTTAAACAATAAAATAAATTAATATGTGCATGTATTATAAAAGGGGAAAAAAATGAACTTTCCATTCAGTCATATTGACTGCTCTCAGAACAGTATTTACAAAAGTGTAGAAAAACCTGAAGACATTGCAGATTTCTCTCACTACAAAGTAATGCTAACATAATTAATACACCTAGTAAAACCATTAGCTAACATCTTGATTTCTTTTCCCGGTTATTTATATGGGAAAACATATTATTCACACATTAATATCGATGCAATGGTGTTGGAAATATCCGATTCCACTGCTGAAGTGTTTATGTAAGAATCATAAAAAATATCACCGCAATTAATAAGGATACTTATTAATAGGCAATAAGGTGTAAAGTATGCTCTTAATTAGGGTCTGTAAAGACTGGAAAACACTCCCATTACTTTATGAAGAGCACTTGAAGAATAATAAAATAATTAAAGGAATAACACATTACCAGAAGATAACGTCTCTCTTTAATTATCTCATATTGCATTGGGTATATTCAAAACTTGTCTGGCCGGACCGTTAATAATATTCATAAATACAGAAAAAGATCTAGATAATAAATACCTAAGGCTAACATAGTAATCAAGATGAAATGGACTTCTACACTGGTATTCGCAAGCGCTGTTTGATGCTGTGTGCTGTATATCATTAAATAACCAAAAAGCCACAATTCACATTTTTCCCGTCGTTTCAGCAACGCACAAGACCACGATTACAGCAAAGGATTCCATTGTGTATATGTATTTTTTTTGGTTCTTTTGCATTCATGATACTACTACGGGCATAATTGTATTCGCTTTGTCATGCACTACCTTGGCACGTCAGATAAAAATAATAAATGGATGTTTATTAATCAATGTGACAATGCTGTGAAGGTTTGGGGAGACAGTACTGGTGATGATATTAATTAGTATTTAATTAAAAACTCCAGAGCCATCAATAAGTAGAAAACAAGCTAGAACTGCTGATTTTAATTAAACGGAGGTTCCTGAAACAGCATAAGAACTGTGGAAGTTCAGGTATTTGTTAATCACTGCAATTGGACTGTGTAGAGGGACTTTTTTTCACCAAATTAATTCTGTTTTGGTGAATAAGACAAACACGGAATACAATCTATTATCACAAGCAATAACTTTACACTTTAATAAACCTTATGAACTGTTCACACTCACGATACCTTGAAGGTGTGAGAGGGGGATAAATCCGTACTTCAGTGTATTTATTGAATTATGAATAACAAAAATATATATATTTTCAGCGGTAATATCTCCTTGATTAAATGTGCGGGGGATAAATGTGTGTCGTCGTGTCACGCGTCAGTCAATGGATTAAGTAAAATAAAATTAACCCCTTCAGTCCCAGGGGTATTTGGTACCTTAAAGCCCAGAGCAATTTTGCCATTTGTGTGGTTTGTCTCCTTTCCTGCGAATAGTGTATCCATGTAAACTATATATTGTTTTTTGAAGGAGAGATAGAGCTTTCTTTTGATATCATAGATAGATAATTAGCTGAAAGTTTAGGATGAGAAATTTAGTAAAAAGTAGCAAATTTTTTTTTATATATTTTCCCCTCTGAATCCTCACAAAATTAGGTAAATTGGTGCAAAATCCCCTCCAAGTTTATAAATTCAGGTGTCCTGATTTCAGAAATATCTAATTTGTATAGAATTTTCATACTTTTCCAGCACTTATAGGGAACATGCTATAAGGTGTACATTATTCGTAGAATGTTTATGCTTATGGCTTTATGGGTTTGGAGGGAGGAGGGGTTATACCTTTTAGATGTAAGGGTTTTTTTCTTATTATTATCTTTCTTAGAATTTTTTGTATTTTTTAATTTTATTTTTTGTATTTTTTTATGTTTTGGGTTTTTTTTTATTTTTTTTTAAATTGCACTGATATCAGTACAGTATGGTAAGAGGTCCTCTTAGGGACCTTTTGAACATGTTATTAATGCCAGTGATGTCAGAATGACATCACTTAGCTCACTTTATTGTTTTTATTTTATTATTGTTTATTGTATTATTTTAGTGATTTTTTTTTATTGTTAAAAGAAATCACTAACACTTTTTTTTTGTTTCGTTTTTCAGCATGTGATCCCCCTGCACCGATCACACTGTGATCTCTTTGCAAGTCCGCACAGACTGTGATCAGTGCCTCGTCACTCTGCTCTCCCCAGCTATCTGCACCTACTCTCTGTCACCCTAATGCCACGCGTTCTCACAGCTTTGCTTCCTGTCCTCTGATTCTTCTCCTTCGTTGCCCTGGCCTCCTTGAGCACTTCCACAACAGAGTGAAGCCTCGATGCATACCACAGGGATAACCTCTCCCCTATTCTGATTAAGAGATTATGTTTTTATATATCTTGTTAGCTTGACTTGCTTTAGTCAGACTACACATCTTTTCTGGGATTTGTAGCGCTCCAGATGCGGTCTTAGTTTGTGGTGTGCTTTATCCTAAACTATCCTGAGCTATGGCCAGTGCTCTCTCCTGGCTTTATCTGTTCTTTAAACACCAAGAAATTAGTTACCTGCGCACTATCCCAAATCCCTATGCTTATTTAGACAAATGGAGGTTTTTAGTTTCACTCCAACGGCCATATAAAGTGGAAGCTCACCTGCCACGGCAAACCTCTTAGACGAGTCCTACACTGAACAATTCACCTTATTTGTCTGTTCTTTGTCAGCTCTGGATGCAGTCCGCTGGTGTTAGTGGTGCGCTTTGTACCACTCTGCTTTATTAGGTTGTCATGCCCCTCTCACCCTTACCTGCTCTCCCCAGCTGTCCTCCGTCACTGCAGGCCGTTCAAAAGCTCCATGATCGCGGAGTAGGCCGAAGCTGCAATCTGTAGTAGTGGCGTCCCACGATCGCGGTAGCGTGGTAGGCCAAAACCGTTCCAGGATAATGTTGCAGACCTGTGGAGGGGGAGGTGAAGCCTGCCTCCACCATCAACTATCCACCAATAGTGTTCACACACATAAACAGTGAACCAGGTGCTGTGGAATCACTCCTCTCTGATAACCAATCCAGTAAGGAGCTTGTTCAACACAAGGGAGGAGTAGATACCTGTAGCACTATATAAACTCCTCAGACTGTGAACACTTTACTCCAGTGTTCCAGAACTTTGGTTCCTGTATGTCCGTGGACTTCAGCTTCCTGTTCTCCTCTGTTCTCCTCTTCTCGCTCTGCTACAGACCCTCTATTGGATTCCCCATTACTTGACCTTTGGCTTCCCTATTGGACTACCCCGTTTGCCTGTTACCTGACCCTTGCCTGGACTACCGTTTACTCTGATCGCTGCCTGCCCCTAGACTAGTCCAATCCTGACATAGGTTTAGCTTGGTCTTATCCTGCTCCTCTTGGGCTGGACTGTGCTGGGTTGCTGACAACTGGTGGTGCATTCCTGAACCTGATGTGAAACATAGAATATAGCTAATAAGAACCATTCTCCCCATCTAGTCTGCCATTTTTGTCTGATGTAAAGATTAGTCAGTCCTTAGTCTAGTCTTAGATTAAGTATAGCTTTATGCCTATCCCATGTGAGACTAAAGAAACACACAGATGCCACAAGAGAATCTCAAGCCTTTACAAAATTGTATGGTGCAGACGGCAGTGATTATTGAATATTCTAAATTCTTAATCTGCATTATAAATGTAGTCAAATAATTGTATTAATCATTGGTCTCTATCAGGCAGCTATCAGGCATGGATGCTTTATTGTGACCTCCTGATTAAAGTGTCCATAATTTCACATTTCCGAAATGTTTCTCTTTCTTGACCTAGAAGTAATTGTAAAAAAATACTGTTATTTAGAAAACCATAAACATTATGAAACTTTAAATATAAGAGACACAACAAATCAAACTACCGTATTTATCGGCGTATAACACGCACTTTTTTAACTAAAATATGAAGCTGAAACCCTACCTGCGTGTTATACGCCGATAAATCCTAGAGCCAGTGGCGGAACTACCGGGGTCGCAGGGGTCGCAACTGCGACCGGGCCCTGGAGTTCTGCCAGTCAGGGGGGCCCAAGGGGTGCCGAGCGGTTGCTGAAGACGACCGCTCGGCAACTCTCGGGCCCCCCTGACTGACAGAAATCCAGGACTCCTCTGCTGGCGGCCGCCGCCGCCGCCTGCTTCAGCGCTTCAACTCCTGTGTTGGAAGCGTGAGGCGTTTCTCGGGTGCCGGCGCTTCACGCTGGGCGCCGGCATATGACGTCAGACGCCGGCGCTCAGCAGTGAAGCGCCGGCACCCGAGACAAACGCCTCACGCTTCCAACACAGGAGTTGAAGGTAAGTGACCGGGGGGGGGTTAGGGAGGGAGAGGGGAGATCCTGAGAAGAGTGTGTGTGTGTGAGTGTGTGTGTCTTAGTGTGTGTGTGTGAGTGTGTCTTACTGTGTGTGTCTGAGTGTGTATGTCTTAGTGTGTGTGTCTTACTGTGTATGTCTGAGTGTGTGTGTCTGAGTGTGTGTGTGTCTTACTGTGTGTGTGTCTGAGTGTGTGTGTGTCTTACTGTGTGTGTCTTACTGTGTGTGTCTGAGTGTGTGTGTGTCTTACTGTGTGTGTGTGTGTGGTTTCCCAGATAGCAGTGATTCTGATGAAGTTTTTTTTGTTCAGTTTTTTTGTTCAAAGAGGTGCTTTTTCTTTCATATTTGCCTTATAAGTGGTATAAATGTTATAATAAATGTTATAATGTAATAAATATTATTCCAACATTAAGTTCATAGCTTCCAAGTTAAAATTATTTTTTCTTACTCAAATTTCCTTGTTAAAATGGGGGTGCGTTTTATACACCAGTGCGTGTTATACGCCGATAAATACGGTAAATGCTATCTTGACATGTCTGATTCGTTTTATTATTGTGTCCAAATATTATTGCAGTGATGCATTTACAGCACATGGTTAAAAACATTCATAGACATTGATATCTTACATTCAAATATCTGCATTGTTATTGTGCCACAAGTGTTATAACTTTGCATTATAAATATTAATTTCATGGTTATTCATTTACCTTGATATAACGTAACACAGTACAGGACATAAAACACACAATCACATTTTGTACCTAAAGCAAAGAACTAGACATTGATACATATATGTGTTTTTTTTATTGTATTTTTAAAATTGTCAATATAGTTTAAAAATAATAAATCATGATTCAACTATTTTTTCCTTTCTTTTGTATAAATACATGGATGCATTTTTATATATACCGTATATATGTACTGTATATATATATATATATATATATATATTATTATTTTTTTAGTTATGCTACATGTGTTTATCTGTACACATTTTCTATTTTGTCATCAGCTTGTTGTTTCTGGCTTAAAAAAAGTAAATGGATTTATTACATCTTCAAATATTTAAAATTCTGATTCATTTTGATAAGATTTTAAAAGTTCTCAGGTATGGATGTTTTTCATCCTTTATATTTTTTATATCCTATTTCATATTTAACAAACTGATTTGTGATTTATTACCATATTATTCCTTTTCAAATTGTCAAACTTATTTATGGTACATGTCAGGAAAGGAGACCAGAAGGAAGCCTCTGAATTAGAATACTGGGGTGGAATCCGTAGGCTGAGACCAAAGTGCATGAGAACAAATACAGTACAGAGTCGGCGGGTACATGCATAGTCAGAAAAGCTAAGCCACAGGAACAATGTGGGTGGGAAGCTGGGTATCAGGTACCATACAGGTAGAACACAAATGTAGCCAAACAGGCTGTCAGACAATGCAGGAACTCAGGTACCAAGGGAACTGCAAGAACAGAAACTCAGGGAACTCAAGCAAAACTAGCAAGAAGAGCCCAGGGACACCGGCTCACAGAAACACAAGATCTAAGGGTACTGGAGGAAGACAGTCTGCGTATAACATGACTTTGGTTCAGTTTTACCTATTCACAATTTATTACATACAGAATGCTCCACAGATGTAGCCAGGAGAGAACTGACAATAAGGCTAGGATAGCAACTGGTCATGGTTTGCTGTGATTTGAGGATTTTTGGAACACTATCAGATGCATTTTTTGTTTTACCTACGTACAGCCACCACGATGCCTCAAAACTCATCACAGTGTGTATCCTTTCTGAAAAAGTTCCTAACACTTAAATAAAGCCTCTTAAACCAATAACACCTTGGTGCCTTTCAATTAAATCTTTTAAATTACACTACGGGCATTTCCCGGTATCAGTGTTTCTTCTCGTTATCATTACTTTACTATCTAGGCAGACATTTAAGCTTCCATTATTACTCAAAACAGTTTCAACAAGTGTTTCAAGGAAGAGTGAACAATTAACATATACTTTACATAGCTTGTGTGTCGTATATACTATTTTCATGTGTTCTCCATTTAAGAATTCAATGTAATATTTGATAAGATCATCTAAGGACATGTGTGCATATTTTTCAGTCATTTTCTTACTGGATAAGAAAAATAAATTAAATACCTCCATGAAATGTATGATCTTAGAAGATTCATGTTTCTTTGAATTAAGTTTTCCTGGTATTTTGTTAGAACAATCCTATTGAGTTAGCCTGCACTGGAGCTTTATCAATGGTCTCTCAGGATACTTGGGTAATATGATGAAATACTTCTATACTTTATATGTGGGCCTTGTTTGGGTGTCCGTCTATGGCCATTCAAACTGGTCAGTACTGGTATGGGTGACTTTAGGCTGTAGGCTGTAAGTGCTACCGGTATATATAATGTTCTATGTTTATTGTGGATACCCACCGATCTACAACAAAAGAGGTGTGTTGTATCTGCCGCTGGTGATCCATTACAAGAGGAAAAGGATGTTGCTGCTCCCATATAAGTTGATTCCAGCCATGGATAAATAGTCACATGCGAGTGTGTTTTTGTATATTTTTTTACACCATTGATATATTTTCTTCAATGTTATTAAAAACAGATGTGAAGTATCAAAGAATCTCCGGTAGCACACTCTTTATACTGTATATGTAGCACCGAGCAGAATGTGTGTGGTCAGGGAATGTATGTAGGAAATGGAATGTTACGTGTGGCTCTATGATTGCACTGTGATTGAAACTGGGCTTTATGCCCTGTACAGCGTGGCCAACAATTCCCACATAACATGGGTTATATGGATGGACATTTTTGTTAAAACTACTAACTGGAAAGATAAACATAGAACCCTATTATTCTCCCAATGTTGCGTTGCACATTTCCCCAGTTGCTCTCTTCCCTAGGAACCGTAGGAATTTTCATAAAAGCTGTTCCTCATTGTAATGTCTGCAGGTTGTTTTGGTGCCCCATTTTACTGCTAAGAATTTACTCAGTTGAGTTGCTGATGGAATAAGGAGAAAAGTTGTGCTTTTTATTAAAAATGCTTCCTAACTAACCTGAGTATCTCTATTCCATCATAAGACTTATGTGAAGTCTTGCATTTTCCTTCAAAGCCACACATTTTATTGGATACTCTTCTTTATCTTCTAAGTGATTGAGAATTGAGATTATATTAAATTACTAAACAGATATTCTGTAATGTTTTTATTTTTTTTTACCCATCACCCTTACTTGTGACGAATAACGGTTACAGTGGTTCTCACACTTTGACTGCAATGATAGAGTCTACTAATGGGTTTGCTTGTAATAAATTATATAGCGTCTGTGTAATGATACACAATTAAGTTAATGTTAATTAATCTTAAGAGGGGGAAATAATTTCAAATACATTTGAAATTATGTCATGAAAATATTTATATGTAATAAGTAGTCAAATTACACTCTTTCAGTATAAATACTGTATCAAGGACACTTCTAGGTTTTAATGGTCCAGTGCAAAACAGATTCAAATGATAAAAATAAACTAAGGACGCAACTTTGTAATCACGTGTCCTTCACAAAATGGATACCTTAGAGTGATAGGACTTAATGATCATTGTCCCACCCATACATATCCTCTGGGAGGTTCTTTAAGATCAATGGGGGCCCTAAGCAAATGCTTAACCCTTTTAGTTGGGTTCAGGGCACGATTTCTCCCCTGATCCTGCCTTTAATTCTTAAATTTCAATTTTTATAGAGACATCATTTTACATTTATAACAGTCCTTATGGCACTAATTGCTTTTATTATTTCATCACGTTTTAATATATCTCTACTGCGGTGATGATGGTCTTAAATCTATTTCTAGAAGGTTTGACATATTCTAATTATGAAATTTTTTCCTGGCCCGGTCTTGATGTAAAGTTGCAATTCAAACTACAAGCACCAGCTGATGTTCTTCACTATGTCCTTCCCAAGCCTATTGCTCCCCTTCACACAGAAAGTCACAGGCACAACATAGACCCCTGTTGCCCCAGGCAAGTAGGAACTCCCAGTTACCATGGTTATGTTCACAAATGGGTAGTTTAACCATTGTTTCTCTAACACTGATTCATGCTGTTCTATAGATAACTCCAAAATCTCGGTCTATTTGCAAGAAGTTGACTGACTTCACTTGCATATGCTCACCTGCTAACACTCACAAAACAACGTGCATATTCACTAGTATACCAGTTGTTTGTGAGGGCATTCGACGCAGCTCACCAAATTAGTACAAATCTCTTCTAATACTAATGAAAACAAGTTTGGAGTTAACTTCACTAGAATGCTAACATTTGCAATTTTTTTTTGCCTATTTGCATGTTCTTGTCTGAAGACAAAGAGAAGAAAAAGGAAATGGGGGTCCCCATGACCACCTATTAACCAAGGTGGAGGGGCTATGAATGTCACACCATCCATTCTTGATGAGATGGAGGGTGATAAAATAGTTTTTGGGGTATAGAGCCCATCTTTCACCCTTGCACACACCAATCCAAAAGACACTTGCCCTACATTTGCTGTCTGCTAGAGGAACATGGAGTACGGCACAATGCATGTATCTGTGTGTATGAACACGTTCTTCTTAAAGATGCTGAACCTACACACACACATACCAACATATTGAGGTGCAAGCCTTCTAGCAAATAACACCTTTGTCAACATATCGAGGGACAAGCCTTGAAGCAAACTGAATTCTTGTCACTGGGTTTGAATGGATTTTTTGTTGCTTTTTTGCTATGAGATACAATGTACTTTATTTTCATCATAAGAAGACAAGGTTCCACTGATAATCAAATTTAGATGGCAGGAGTGCTAACAGCAAAACACACTTATTTTTCTTATGACATTTGAGTAATCTTTCTACTCTTTTATAGGAAGAAATCTTGGTTCTGAAGCAAACATACACGTAAAACAATATTTGCTGGAGGTGAAATATCAGAAGCAGGGCGTATGTTTTATTTGCGGCAAATGTGTTAGGTGATCTTGCTCGGTCACCAAGATGGCTGTGTGCAGGACAGGTGGGAGTGCAGGGCCCAGAAGGCCTCAGGAATAGAGAGCAGCTGGCGGTCATAGAGACTCGAAGCTTAGTTATCCCCTTTGAGGGCTGTCCACCAAAACATTCAGGGCTTCATCCCTTAGTTCATCCCTAGCAAGGTCGCTGATTCTTATCTAGCACAACGGTAACTGCCATTTATCTCACTTTTATTAATTGCTTGTTTCATTTAGGGGTGGATGATTGATCCTGTTGTATGGCATGGCCTTATCCAGACTTCCATGCAATATTAGGAAATACAGATGCTCATGATGACTGATATAATGAATACAAGGGGCTGGTTGAGCCATCTTGCGCTTGTCTCCTCTTGTAAAGCCAAGTTTAGCACCAACCCACCCCATAGAGGGATACAGAAATAAAAGGCTACAATTGGGTTATACCCTCATTGGGTTATTCTATTAAACATGTTCCAATGTATTATTTTTTATTAAGATACAAATATTAACATTTTTCATTTTCAGATATTTCTAATTGACCAGATTTTTTAATTGAATTTGGGGAAATGCTTAAATACTTTAATATTATTCCAATATGTTACAGGCAAAAGATCAGGAAATATATACTGTATTTGGTGGGATAGAAAAATGTATCATTAATAAAACATGTGTTTTTTCTGGGATAGAAACTTTACCGGTTTTTTTTCTTATTAGTATTTAATAAGTACATTTTTTTAGGGGAAGCATTCAATAAAATAGATTGGCCGGCAGGGATTTGACTACGGTAAAGACTTATAGTGGAATACGGAGCAAAAAAAAAGTAGCTTCTAAAATGTAATTTGTCTTTAAATTTAAAGAGGGTTTCACAGGACAACTTTGAAGACAAAGAGAAACAGGGACAGAAATCTTAATTATGAACTTGTATGCTTAAAACGAGGATATCTGGTACGGTAAATAGAAAAGAGTAGGCATTTTTTTAGTACTTTAGGTAGCGTGTGTGTCTGCATTCTATGGTATATGTGTGTGCTTTCTGTATTTCAAAATACTTTTAGATGAGCTTTTAGTATTGACTGGAAGATATTTCAGCTACCTAAGGCATTGACAGTGATATTAGGGATCATTTATCAAAGTCTTACAGCCTCATCAGATTTACAAAGAAAAATCAGCCTCATTAAAACTAATAAGATTTTCTGGATTCTTTCCAGTTGCAATTATTCTGCATCAGTTTTTGCCCTAGTTTTGCAGTTATAAAATGTTGATAAATTACCCCATCATCAGAGTATGTTGGATACAAAAAAAAATGATAAAAAGATGTTCTTGGGCAGACGCACTCTAATGGGTATTTAATATATAGGGAGGGACCAGCTGTAGAGAGGAAGCCTCCCATTTTTCAAGGAATCATCAGAAATATAATAAGAAACATATAGGCTAAATAGCTTCATATAATACACTGTGTATTCACGTTACTTTCTGGGTTTTTTATGTCTTGGTTGTAGTACAGGAATTATAAAAATATGTGTGACTTAGAACCTTTTCTTTAAGAATCTGCTTATTATGAAAACATACCACTGGTTGTTATTGTCCTGTTTACATCCAAACAGGGTCAAAAGGTAGATATTTGCCTGTTTCCTATTCTAGTTTAGGATTATTGTGGATAGGTCCAGCAGATCTGTATGTAAATTGACACCCCAACGGATTTTATTAACTAAATGAATTTATTAACCAGTTGATGCTCCATTGGCCACACTATTACATCTTGAAAAAAAGCAGTCTCCAAACATGATGTAGTAGTAGCTTGGAGCTTTGGCTTGGAGAATTCCCTGCTGATGCATGGTAGATCAGACTCTCTGCTTATGGCTCAGTCTCTCCTTTTTAGCAGGATCCAACGTCTCTGGCTTCATGCTCACGGATCCAAAGTAACAAAACTCAGTGAAAAGGATATAATACTACTAGTGTTTGGATGTCCAGACCTGGTACAAACAACAGGGGTGATCGACAGAGAAAAAAAAGGAAACCGCGTTTCTCCTTATTGTTTTTTTTAAAGTAAAGCAATAATAATATATATATTTATGAGGTCCCCAGTGATGTTGCTTTGATATTATCTGGGGTAGCTTTCACTTAGAAATACCCCAAGGAGATGAGAAGTCATGTCTAGCCACTATGAGTCAAAGATAGTTTGAAAATATAAAACAAAAATTGTAAAAAAAACATTGAAGAGTGTAAAAAGTACTCAGGTACTCCTTGTATAAGTATAAAATAACAAACATTTGCCCCCACTCACTCCAAAAATATTAAAATATATACATAGGAAAGTATTCATGTATAAATTTCATTAAATATAGTTATGATTAGTTTAATTGATAAACGACAATTAGATACGTTTATTTTGCATACTAAACTGGACACATATATGTAGGGACCAATATCAACTATATATCAAAAATCTAAATATCTAAATATAAAAAAATCAACTTATAAAACATAGCGAGTGACTGAGTACGATGCTGACATTGCTTAAAAATGTTTGGAATTTCGTTAGGATATCTTAACAATATTTCTACACACTTGGTTTGGAATTCATTGGGCTGACCAAGTTCTCAACAATTTTTGATTTGGTTTATTAATAGTTGGTGTAACAATTATCTTGGAAATTGGAAAGCTGTCTACGGATACAAACACATAAAACAAATGTATCTTACAAAATTCTGTAGATGGTTTGAGATTACTGGAAAAATAGGAGAACATCTTGTAATTAGTCTAATTGTGGTCTTAAAATATATACAGTATTGTAACATCCCTTGCATGTACACGCTATATAAGGTGAGGAGTGAGTTGATAATGAAGGCCATTTCAATGCAAATTATGTATTAAGACAAGACCTCTCATCTTCATGCATATTAAGGAGGCTATTATCACACCTTTTCACACTCGGCGGAAGAGTTGCTGATGACTGTCTCATCTGGTATGAAATGCAATTAGTGGGTACTCTGTAGACATTCACTTTTCAGGGTGAAAACAGATTTATGCTATTGCCCTTGCATTCTCAGACTTTGGTGTTTTTTCAATGTTTAGTTTACAAAAAAAATGCAAAGAACGTTTTATCATAGAGTCAATTTTTAAAACATTCCAAAGATTGAATAATAAAAGGGTAGCTGCCGGTGGCAGGCAAGCTCAAACATCTTAATTATTAACCTAGACCCTCTGTATATTGTGGGATAGATTTGTTTTTGGCTTTTTTATTAGTCTATATTAAGCTGCGTTACTGTGATCATGTACGTACAATTGGTATTCAGTGCAAACGTACAAGCCTGCTGATTCAGCTTGTTTTTATTTGTGGTGTGGCTAATTATATGAGGTCTGGTTTATATCCTGTTTAATATCTGATGAGTGGCCTGAGTTCGTGAAAACATTCTTTATTTATTGAACAATCGCGTTTACACCTTAGGCTATAGGCATCCAAAGGAATTTAAATATCCAATGAAATTGTAAAAGCTACATCACAGCAACTATATGGGAGATATTGTCAATCTAACTTAATTTAGATTAATAATAAAATAATAATGCTAAAAAAAGTAAAATATCAATGGAATATACTTAAAATATATATTTCTCATATGAATTCATAGGGTTGCCAATAAATGTGCCACACATATATTTAACATTTTTTTGTAAAGCTGTGATGTGTTTGCAATCCATGAGAGAAGAGTATTTTTTTAAAACTTTTTTTTTAAAAAAAACAATCAGAAGGATAAACAATAAAGATAATTTTCACAGGCTTCTTTGCTGATATTTACCAAGCGTGCCAGGATCAGTGGAGGGCACTGTAGATTTCCGAAAGGCATTGGGCACCGTCCTTCATAGAAGACATATAACTGCAGTGCTTGGGTTTGGACGTTAAAATAGTTATATTGATAAGGAGTAGTTAATGGTATATAAGGGGTTACTAGTGGGGTGCCTCTGTATTGGGACCAACACATTTTTTATTTTAATTATTACACACAATCTTAAAGGTAAGGCATGTTTGGTTTTTTTTGCAGGTAATACAAAGGTCTGCAACAGGGTAGACATTCCAGGTGGAACAAGCCGAATGGCAAGTGATTTTAGTAAATTAGAAGAATGGCTGAGAACAGAAGAAAGTAATTATGTTTAGGAACTTAAAGGTAAGCAGGCAATACAGTAAAGCTTTGGAAAAAAGCAAGCAGGCTGCTGGGTTGTATAACTAGAAGCATTAGTAGCAAAAAGAAAGAAATGGTTCTGCCACAGATCTCTGGTCAGACCTCACCTAGAGTATTGTGTACATACTGGAGATCTCATTTCCAGAGGGAAATTGACATGTTTGAAATAACAGAGGAGGGCTAAAACGATAAATGGTTTACAGTAGGCTTGTGTATTTAGATTGGAATTAAAATTGTAGCAAATTTTGCCAATTTAGTTAATTTGTCAAAATGGCAGAAAACTGGAAGGGGGGCAACAAAACAAACCACAACAAAGCAGACAGCTCAATTTTTTTTTACATTTAGTTGCTTTTTCACTCTCTCAGGCTCTTTCACACTCACTCGCTCTCCCTCACACTTGGAGTACTTCTGTAAAAGGGCAGAACCAAGGCGTGCACCACAGACACAGCCTCTCCCTCGTTCCTCTAATCAGAGAGAGGTTATGTGAGGAGCAGGACCGGCCTTAGGGCTGTGCAACCTGTCAGCAGGGACGCCTGCCCGGGACTTAAATTAAAACATTGTTTTTTTTTTTAAACTTTATTTAACATCCTTCATGTTAAATAAAGTAACAAAAAAAAACAATGCTTTAATTTAAGTCCTGGGCAGGGGCGCCGAGCAGTTGCTTGTGAAGTTTTCAGCAACCGCTCGGCGCCCTTCACTCTCCGTAACTCCGTCGCGGTGCCGGCATTTCGTGTTGAGGGCAGGAATATGACAGAGGGCAGGAATATGACATCATATTCCGGCGCTCAACATGAAATGCCGGCACCGCGGCAGAGCGGGAAGACGGATGCCTCTCGCTCCGACTGCAGGACTCCGGCAACAAGGTAAGTGAGGATAATGATAAGTAGGGAGAGGGAGTAGATAGTTAGAAGGGGCGGGGGGGGGGATAGTGAAAAGAAGCAGGGGAGGGGATAGTAAGAAGGGGCAGAGGGGGGGTAGTGAGAAGGGGCGCCAGAGGAGTAGTCCACACAGGGAGCCAGAACACTTAAGGCCGGCTCTGGTGAGGAGACTCCGTCCTTTTGTGGAAGTGCTCTAGGAGGCTTGGTCAACTGATAGCTGATACCGCAGAGAAGTGGATGACGAAAGAAGACCGAACAACAAGAATAGGCAAGTGAAGAAGCAGAGACAGGGACACAGAACCAGAAGGTAGGGAGACATTGAGAGTAAGAGAGTGAGTAACGGTGTCAGAGAGTGAGAGATAGTGTGAGACAGTGCGAGAGAGCGTGAGTGACAAGAATTTTGTTTCCTAATGAACAAGGCCCGTCTGAATTTTCTTCGAACCAAGGGGGAAAGAAATTAAATGTATGGTCTAAAAATGAATGGACCAAAAACGAAACAAAGAATTTGGCCGAATGCACAAGTCTAGTTTACAGGATATATATATATATATATTTTAAGCAAAGGCTAGGGGATCTCAATCTGTATAGCTTGGGGGAAAGAATGGAAAGGGAAGATATGTGGGTAAACAGGACGTAACAAATAGTGCCTAACATTACAATTTTCAGTTACAGAACCAGAAGGTTGGGGGGGGGCTGCTCAAATGAGCTTATTATCTGCCGTCAAATTCTATGTCTCTATGTTTAAAGCCTGCTTATATGCAACAGGGCAGAAATCCATAAAGAACATCAATTCTACAGACAAGATTTTATTTGTATGTATTTCAGTAGCCCCTTGGGATTGTGGTCATTACATTTAAATATTTATATAGCTTTATATTCTTGAGTTACAAAGTACATTATTCGGGATTTAATTGTGATTTTTTTTTTCTTTTTTATTCTTAATTTGTCACTAAAATGTCATAGGAATTACTGTAAAATGTAACTGCCAGTGAAAAGGTCAATGTCTGAATATATCTTGTGATATACTACAAGTTTCATAAACATGTACGCTGTACGAGGAAACATTAAATGTCCTGTTTTATGTTACAAACAACAAAGGTAACATCATTCCAAAGAGCAAAATAGCTTAAACATTTGATAAAAAATAACAGCTCTTACAGTTCACAATGATTAGCTGGCACTAACACACAACCATTCTAATGTCCCTTCTGGAAACCTTCCAAACCCCATTGGCATACCAGGGTAGGATCCCCAGGTAAAAAATCGCTATTTTAACGGAAACCACCCACGGAGAAAACATCCGGAAAAAAATGGAGAAACAACCATCCATTGAAACATTTTAGATGCACACTCAAGCATGTAGACATGGTCATGACAACTTGCTGAAGTTCAAACTGAGCATCAGAATGGGGAAGAAAAGAGATTTAAGTGACTTTGAACATGGCATGGTTGTTGGTGCCGGTTCACCCAAGGCACCCCCTAGACTCCCTTGTATTTATATTATTTATTATGATTATGATTTGTACTTATACTCACTGGCCACTTTATTAGGTACACCTTGCTAGTACCAAGTTGGAACCCCTTTTGCCTTCAGAACTGCCTTAATTCTTTGAGGCATACTTTCTGCAAGGTGCTGGAAACATTCCTCAGAGATTTTGGTCCATATGGTCACGATGGCATCACGCAGTTGCTGCAGATTTGTCGGCTGCACATCCATGATGCTAATCTTCCGTTCCACCACATCCCAAAGGTGCTCTACTGGATTGAGATCTGGTGACTGTGGAGGCCATTGGAGTTCAGTGACCTCATTGTCATGTTCAAGAAACGATGCTTGCATACATATGATTGTCTGCTCTTTCAGTAAGTTAATTGGGAGTGCTATTGAGCAAATGCAAGGAGCTTACATAATGTTTCAGTAGAAGCAGCTATGAAACAAGGCTAGTTTCCTAACTTGTAACGAAATATTATATAATATATATGACAACACTATTCATTTGTTAAATTACAGTTAAAAATGCAAGTATAAATTAATTTATACTTTACTTACAAATGCAATGGATAAAGATTAGTTTTGATGTTCTGATTTTATCAGTTGTTTTTATAAAAAATATGTATCTATCTATATCTATATCTATCTATAGATAGATTGATAGATAGATAGATAAATAGAGATAGATATATTAACATATTGTATAGAAGTCGTCATGTTCTTGAGTTATTGCATTTTAATAATTACCCTTACTGCTTCTCTTTGCCACTTACAGAACACATTTCTGGTGCTTAAAGGGTAAAGGCAGATTGGAGTATTTTTTATAAATGTATTTTATTTGTCACAAAGCATGCATAGTGTAAAAATCAAACCACTATGTAAAATCAAATCTTCTTTCTTAGAGTTGGCCCATTCCCCATTCCAAGCCCTGGAACGAGCTGACCTTCTGTGATTGCTTTAAAAGTTTCCAGATATTTTTAAATCAAGCCTTTTCAATTTTTTTCTCATCTGTACTCTAATGTAACAGCCTACAGGGAATGCTGTTCTAAGTTTTAAATCATACTGAGCCTCTAGAAAGGTTATACACAATCTTTCATCCATAAGAAAAGGTCAGAATAGCTGTAAATGTTTATTTCATTTAGATATGCCCAGGTGTTTGGGATGTTTGCTTCAATGTTCTTTCCGAATACCCAGCAAAATGTTATTGGAAAAACCTAAATGTACCAAAGCTTCCATCTTGGAAAATCAATAACATGCATTTATTAAAGGTAATGTGCATTGCACGTTAACACAAACACTGCTCCATTTAACAAATGGTTAGTCTTTTATCATCTTTCTTTGTGTGATATTCATAAGAAGCTGAGTTTCAAAACAAAAAGAAATCTGCTTTAAAAAGATCATTATATATTTACCATCTACAAGCTAATAAATGGTGGGAAGTGTGTATCAACCTTTCTATTAAATCAACAATTGCAAAATTCAGTTTAAGCTTCATTGCACGGAAATTGCGAATTAGGGGTTGCATATCATAAAGTGATGCAACTATTAAAAGCATGCCTGGTTACCATATCGTAATGAGCTGGTTGTTGTTTCTTCCAGTAAAGAAACAATTATTTTTTTGCAAGTAAAACTATTATCTGTATATACACGGGTCCAGTGAGGAGGGATCTAAGGAACGCCTCAAAGAAGATTCTTCTCCTGCAGCCACCATCCAAGAGAAAAGAGATTTGTTACGAAGCAGGTCTTGTAGTGGAGACCCAATGGCCATCTGTTCCAATGGCTGAGGTGAACACTCTTGAGTGATCAGATGTGCGCCAGAGCCCAAGGAACAGTGAAATTACAAGAAGTCATAAGGCCTAGAAGGGACATGATGTCTCTGATGGAAACCACAGGATTTTGCTGAGCCTGTATGATAAAGTCTTTGAGCATCCTGAAGTTCTAACTGGGAAGGAAGGTTATTTTGATGGAAGTGTTCAGGATCATACCCAGAAAGAGTCTTTGTCGGGGAACAGCCAAGACCTCCTCAGATTTATCCAACTCAGATGTTAGGTTTTTATCCTGAATCTGTGGTAGGCAATAAACCAATTTAAGAACTAGATACTACAGATCAACCTCATCCAGCACCCATACCAAAGTGGTCTCCTCGCAGGTCTCCTCTCAGTCAGGGCTCCCTGTGCTCTCTGGAGTCTGAGCAGCAGGAGGTCACGTGACCCCTGACACTCTGACTTTTGCATATGAGTGGGGAGTGCAAGAGGCTGGCTGCCTACCATTACAGAGAGAGGGCTGTTGAGGGGAGATCTCTGGCAGAGCTGCAGAGAGGGGAGGGCTAGCACCCTCTGGGACATATATGTATACATTTTTACACAAACACTGACATACACGTGTTCTTACTCAACACACATTTACACAATAATGCTAACACACACTCCCTCACACACACATACAAATTAATGCTCACACACACAAACGCTTACACATACATGACCACACACAAATACACATTCATACTTAAAAACACATAGATGTTTACATGCAAACACACATACACATTTATGCTCACATACACTTTCATTCTCTCACACTTATACATTCATGCCCCCACACACCAACACATTCATGCTTACAAACCCTTACACATACATGCTCACACACTTACACATATACAGTATAACACACAAACACACTTATACATACACTCTACATATATATATATATATATATATATATATATATATATATATATATATATATACACTCAATCTAACATTCATTCATTAATACTCCTTCCCACCATCATCCCTTATCTCACTCACAGTTTTCTTTCTGGTGCAAGCAACATTGCTTTTAGTGTGGGATCCAAACTTCTCCAGGGAGTCCAGCCCAGTCCAAAGGGCCAGCCAGTTAAGGTTTGATTACTAAAACAGACACGCACATCAGAGAGAGAAGAATTACCATAAGCACAATATTTCAGATGATATTGAAGAGGGTGGTGGACTGGAAACCTATTTAAAGTAATTCTGACAGTCACCAGGCATCTTTCTTTGGAAAGAGATAGATGTTTCTATATGTTACCATATTTGAATATGATGGACAATGACTCTTCTTCCTAAAAATAATGTTGCATTACAAGTAATGCCCAATTTTCATTTGGGAGTATCCATAGAATAGCTGTTTAGAGTTTCCAATTTATTTTATCTATCACAGTCTTAGAAAATAAGACACATAGTCTTTTATTATTATTAATTTGTATGGTGTCAGAAACATCATACTAACAGGTGTCCCATGTTTGGAGGAAGAGTCCTTCTTTGGGACCAACATCTCCTCTCATGATGTTTCATGAAGTTCAGAATGTAACAGTTTTCTATAAACCTAGTATATAAAACAGAAAATGAAATTACACTATGTAATATCACGTGCAAAGTCTTGGTTGGTAGAGCCCTGCACACCCCATAACCCTTTTTTTTTTTTTTTTTTTACAACATAAACTCACAAGAAGGCCACCATTCTTGCCAGAACTATATGAAGGTACAATAAATAAGGCAAGATGGCAAACTCAAGGGCAGGGTCCTCAACTCCTTTATATCTTGATCTGTAAATGTATATTTGTTATGTATTTTTTAACCACCCCATCTTTAAATTACTCAGCACGGCAGAATATGTTAGCACGTAATGTTTACAAATGTTGACCAAATGTTTACAGAAAATAGTAATTTACAGGATAGTTTTTACTGTTCATTTACGATATTTGTAAGGATAACCACAGCATGTTCCCTATAGATATTAGCCATGGGGGAGACAAACATTCAAAGCAATTAATGTAACTTTGCATGGTTAATCAAATCCTGTACATTGTACTAAACCTGTAAATAAAGGTGACATTTGTAACCTATGACTTTCCTTCAAGCACTGCTCTGGGATTTAAAACAGAATCATTGAATACAGAACCCATGTTTGCCAAAAGGGAGCATTTAGAAAGCTTTGATAACCAAATAAAAGTCAATTATAATGATGGATCGCTCTGTATTATTCCAGCTTCCACCAAGCACATGGCTAGTGTTTCATAGGTACTGTTCATTATATATATATATATATATATATATATATATATATATATATATATATATATATATATATATATATATATATATTTATATATATATATATAATGTATAAAACTCTAGATTTGTAAATGTACAAAACCAAAAAAAATGTTTGGGCTACATCAATATTCTTTGACTACCCTTATATTTACTCTATCTTTAATGTTTACCTACTTTTGTTTACATTTATAAATGCTGTTTAAATTTGTGGAACAATTTGTGCGATGAAAAAAAAGCTATACATATAAATACTATACTATATAAATTCAAATTTGCTTACACCTCTATATATGTGCTTATGATATATATATATATATATATACATAATACATATATACAAAATTAAAGGTTGCAGCATGTGAGAATTTCCAAAAATATAATTGTAAAACATTAAAGTCAAAATGTACGGTAATTTTAATCTTTGAACCTCAGTTATTGGCTGATTTCTATTGCTGTTATTCTCTTTTTGGGAACGCCTTGCATTCATTATTGTTTAGTTCAATGGGTGGTTTTCATAATTTGAAAGATATTACGAAGCCAGAATGTCAGTTAAGTAATACTTTAGCCATAATAAGATATCATCAAGCATCATTGAGATTATGTTGTATTCTGTATTGTCTCCATTTCATACGCAGAACAAGTGAGCTATTTTTCCTGAGGTCTATAACGCTACCTGGCACACCTTCAATAGAACTACGAAAAGGCTGAATTACATGTTGACCTCAAACTGGGCAGACCAGTGCATTTACAGATGGAGCGTGTAACGGTATATGGCATAGGATGGGCATCATAGCCATCAACCATAGACTGCAAATATTATGGAAGGGCTATCTATTGATGCTGCTTTAGCACACATATTTCATCAATACTTTTCCTGACTAAAACCACACCTTTCATCGGGGTTCATGTATGGAGCAAACTGTATTTATTAACGTGACACCCGGCACACAAAGAAAAGTTACAGAAAACGTTAAGATATAACTGTAAGCCCAAGTAAGAATACATTTCTGGAGAACCTCATACCTGGTGGAATGATCTGAGCAGCAAGAGCAGCTAACAAAAAAATGCTCTCTAAAACAATGTAAAAGCTCATGAAATAAAAAGAATTAAATGTTCTTACAAGAAATAAACCATGGCAGTTAGAGGAAGTCACCTGCTTGAAATGCGGGAGATTCATGGAGCCAAATTCCTGTTCTGAATAGATTAAACATGTACCATGTCCCACCACAACGTCTTTGACTGCATCACAGGATTACACTGTGTTTAACGCTACAAAATGTGTCTCATCTAGAGAAATACGACAATCTAAATACAGAGCAGTCAAATATAAGAAGGGAAGAGCTCATCTATGCAGAGAATAAAGTATAAGGACGTTTAGGGCATCTTCAAGACAACTGTTATGTTGATGATGAATGGATTCCCTTTTGTTGATGTAATACATCTAGGTTTTGCAATGGAGTGATTGATTCTTTTTCTCCAAGGCGCTCTTCAACACAATATAACATATTCCTTGCTTTCACGCAAACGTTTCATGCCTACGAGTCAGAATCTGTAGGAATTAATCCTAGATAGGAATCTGTAACTGCTCTTTTGTGTCATTTTGAACAAGGCTGAGCATGATTCTAGAGTCACTTATTCCAGAAATAGAACTGCAGGTCACATACTGAAATATATTGATAATAGAATTTAAAACATTCACCATGAACTGTTTATTCAGGAGTAACACTTGCACGTTGTGTTTATCTTGTATATTTTTTTATTCATCAAAACAGTCAAAACATGTGTTTTATGAACACATTTTAATGGTATTTTTAGTTGAAGAGATAGTTGCTTATTTAATATGAAAATGGATGTAAGCGTAATAGCCCAATATTCTATCTTAATGCACACATCCCTTACAGAAAAATGCTTAAGCCTGAAATTGAAATAAGGTTATCCTTACAACTTTGTATAAGATGCACACATGTAAATTAGGCGCTAAGTTGGAGGAAACAAAGAGCAAGTTGGTACATCTATATAATGCAAATTCATCCTCCAGATGTCTCATAACAAGGCAAAAAATATCATTTTACATGGAATTACACCATAATTATAACTAACATTTGTTATTTGAATGCCCCCCCAAGAAAGACCGTACCTTTAGGACTATTCTTCCTCATTGAAATCCATGGGACTGCTTTCTGCACACACGGTGGGTTTTCGTAAGACCCCCTGGAACTCTTACACAAGGTATGCTGGACCTTACCGGTGGTGAGCATAGTAAGCATGGGCCCTGGCAGCCAGAGTATGTGTTTGGCTGAATGTTTTTCCCACAAGCCAAGGATCTGGAGTCTGGAGATCGCAAGGGAGAAAATGTTAGATTAGAGTGTCTCTTAAACATAAATAATCTAGATTCATAAATTAGAATGACTTGTACTCTATGCTTTATGATTATTACTGTAGCATCACTTGGTTTCTAATCCATGTTGTGATGTTTTCTCCCCTTCTCCTTCAGACGACCTTAAGTATAATCGCAAAGCATATCAGCTGCTATTAAAAACGGTGGAGTATTAAGAAATACCTTAATCATCAAAACCCTTAGCCTAGTTTGGCTGCTCCCATGATACAAACATAAAGAGAGTTTCTATTACACAGTCATGGGTTATAAAAACATTGCATGGGTTATAAAAACATTGCATGGATTCATTTAGTGTACTGAACTTTAAGTGCAAAATTTGCAAAAAAGTGATAATAGTTGGAAAAAAAAGCTCCTTCGATTTCAAAAATCCAATAATGGATCTGTTGGAGACCTTAGATCAGAGGGATCATTTGGCACCACCGAATTTTGTGTAGGAGAATTCAAGTTTAGGGGAGAAATGCTCTAAGGAGACTTGTCCTTTTTCTGGGACAGACACCTGTCAAATTATATTTTTTTTGCTCTTTTTTTCTCATATATTTTTTCTTTTATCTTGCAAAATAAATGATTTCCTTTGTTAGCAGTTAATACAGTGAGATACGTTAAAATGTGATGGATAGGCATAAGGCTATTCTGCTTTTCAGACAAAATTAAAATGGCAGATCAGATGAGCCAGATGGGTTTTTTTTTAAATCTGCTGTCAAATTGTGTGTTTCTTTACAATGATATTTTCACAATTGTAAAAAGTCTCATTTAGCATAAGTGTATTCAAAATAAACAAGTATTATTAATTCCAATGTCGCCAACTGTCTCAGTCCAAAACACAAGTTCATTGATGCTTTTATCTTGATTTTTGCCAATAGGCAGATCGGTTTTTACATGTCATGTCTGTGGGGTTTACAATTATTACTATAGAAAAATAATAATCAGCGCAGAACAAGATGAATGTCTCGTCAATAGACAATGATGTTAATTTTTGAATCTACATCATTACGAATTATTAGGCAAATGGGCATCATGGTAATGCCCTCCAGTAAATCACACATTTGTGTTATCCAATTATGTCTAGTGTTGAATGCAGCTCTTTTGACTGGACATACAAATCGTGTGATCTTTGATGTATTGTCTTTATTGGAACCATTTCTTTAGATGTCACATATGTATGTCCATATGCATAATGCATATGTATAAACTCGAGGGAATATAGCTGTATCCTTTATACGTTGAATGATGTAATTCCTCCATTAAAGGCCACATGTTACAGAAATGCACAATGTGGAGGTTTGGCCACAAATAAAGGGGTAAACTTTGACATCAGAGGATAGTGGCGGAGGAGCTAATAACATTAGGCTGGCATGTGGCTGCATTAACACAGAGAGAGTATTAGGATAGACACACTGCTGTCCTCGGACGTTTGCAAGAAATAAGGAATGAGTGGATTATATGGTCCAAGTGGTTTATATCTACTAATATATTTAGGTTTTTAAAGATACCTTTCTGTTTAATATACCCCCGGTGTCGTTCTTTAGGGGGGGTAGTCCTCTTTCTGCTTTTTTAGGAACCCAGATTATTTGCTGGGTATGATGATGTCACAGTGTTCTACAGCACGAGTATAAAATCAGAGGGAAATCAGTTTGCAAGCTAAACTCAATGTCATAGTGTATTCTAAACCACACAAATTGCCATTAATAGACATTAGACAGGTGTATTTACTTGTGATTCCTTGCAAATTGGCAAATGAAAATGTGGTCTCTAGGACCCAAAGGAACCAAGGGGGCACTGATTGCCTCCCATGCCCCACCCTGTGAGTGGTGGGGGTTAATAAAATAAACTTAGGTGGGTCGACTAGCCTATATACGATACCCCCTTCTCCTGTATACAAATATTCTCTGGTGGGATGTCAAAATCAAGTTAGGGGTTAATTCACTAAAGCGGGAATCTCCATATAAGTTGCAGTATCAGCTACCTAATATTGTTATGACTTATACATGACCAACCCTAATGACATTCGCCTTCAGGGATGGCTAAGCTGGCCCTGCATAATGCATAGTTAAATCAGTGCGATTTTTAGTTACTTTACTATGTGAACTATATATTTGTGGCACCAGCTCGGGCTTTCTTGCAGGAGAAGGGTTGGTCCTTCATATTGAATATTGAAGAGACTTTCCTCTGGAAAAAATGAAGGAGAATATACGATTTTGTGTTCAATCTGTCTCTCAAATGCTGAATTCAATTAGAAAAACATCACAAAAATCAAGGTTTATTGACTTGATTAGCCAACTGAGACGTTGCAACTCTCAGATCCTCAGCCACGCAGAGAACCGCGTAACCAGCTGCTGAACGGCATCCCTCAATGCTTGGCATGGTTTATAAGCTGAAGCTCCTTTAATCATACAGTATTCACGGATGACAGAGGTATGACCTCTGCTGTTGTAATTCAAAGTAAATATTTTTTTAATAGTCAAGTCAATTTAGGTCCTTGTCATTATCTTGCAGGCTTTTAGAAAAATAAAAGAGTTCTCGGGGAGTTAAAAAGCATTGTACAATGCAAATATCAAGTTCTAAAATGTCAGCGATAACTAGGAACTTCTATAAAACTCAAATTCCACATGAAACATGACAGTTTCCTTTCATATTATCAGATCTCATTTATTCAATATCTGCATCTCTGCTTCATAAAACAGGATTACCTTTTAAATAAAACAAATGTACAATACAGAGTGCACTAAAAGACATTACTTTATGAGCATTGATGCATTTTGAAAAAGAAATGAAAATATTTAATCCTGTTAAAGACTGATAATAATAATAAAACAACCTTTAAAAACCTTTTTCATATCATTCATTTAAAAAAAAACCAAAGCATAAGGAAAAAGTTATACTGCTGTGTATGTTGGAGCGTTCCTTTAGAACTTGTCTAAAAACCATTACCATTTTCCAATGGTGGAACAATTTAGATTCACGTGAAACTGAAGACTTGAGGACATCTTCAAAAGGTTCAACCAAACATGGATTTCCTAAAAGAACACATCTCCTCCTTGTAGTCTTTTAAACTTCCACTTGTGTAGTCAATAGATTGTAATAATTGTACAAAACATTGTGTTGAATTGTCTGGCGGAGTCTACTTTCCTTTTTATCACAAACCTCAAGACTAAGATTGACCAAGAATGTTCTTTTTATATGTTGTCGTAAAATGTATACAGTGTGGAGTTTACGTTTTTTTTTAACACAGCCAACTGTAGCCACCATTGGGACATTCGATTATTATTGGCTGTATATAAACATTACAAAATGGACACGTGATCTGTTCTTGATGGCACAATCTATTTTGGATCACAAATATTACATGGAACATCAAGAAGATATATGAAACTCATAGACATTGGTGGCTTGCCTTATATCCACCTTTACTATTTGTGATCATAACGCTTGGTTGGTGTTGTTTTTCTACATCACTTTATTTATTCTTGTTTTTTCTGTATGTGCGTATGATTTTTGGTTTTATAATGTAAATGAGTGCATTTTTAGTGGGGGAGAATAGGACTGTAGCCACTTCTAGGCTGTTCATTAGATTTGATTGTACAAATCAGCAAAACATCTGAGTCTTTCAGGTCTATCGGCTTAACTGGTTGAACCTCGAGGCACTGCTGTTAGAAACTGAAATCTAAGGGTCAACCTGAATCGTGGTCTTAGGAAAGGCCAAAAGGTCAAGGCAGGCTGAGAATGTGCAATGGTAAAGAACAAGACGAGGTCAGTTTCTGGAGAATTAATATCAGAATGATTGTACCCAAAACATTCCTTCCTAGTTTCTAGTCTAGGGGGAAAGTAGTAACAATTTATTGGAGGAGACAGGTGGCATGGGAGTTTTTTGATGCTATCTTGATTTTGGTGTAGAGTTGGGTATTCAAAGCACTCATAACACATCCCAAAGGAATGAGGGGTTCTGGTGAAGGGATGTCAGAAGCAGGGGAGTCAATTTGGCTGAACAGAGCATCCACCATGGCATTTATAGATCTCGGTTGATACATGATTTCAAAGTTGAATGAATAAAAGAATATGTCTGGCGAGAATTTAGACCTATAGCGCCTTGAAAGCAAAAAAGATTCTTATGTTCCATAAGAATGTTATGAGAGGTTATCACTACCCTCAAGAAGATATCTTCACGCCTCCATTTGATTGCTAAAAACTAACATCGTAAGTGTTCTCTGCAGCACAAAATTACTTTGAGAAATAACAGTAATGGCAGAACCAGTTGATCTTAAAAATTTCAAAAAACCTCTCGCCTAATGTCCAGAAGCTATTTTATATAATTTTGAAATTAGAGGTAATTAGACTAATGCTGTTGAAACCATGGTAGTCAATACAAGGCCTCAAGGAACCATTTTTTCTACAAAGAAAATCAGTTTCAGCAAGAGAAGAGGGAGGATGAATACAAACTATCCTTAATGTATTTCTCCAGGGCTAGATTTTCAGGTACTGACAAATGATAAATGAATCCTTTAGGTGGAGAAGTTAAAGGGAGAAGGTCAATAGTGCAGTTGTAGGTCCTAATAAGACATAGTTACTATGGATTAAGGGTCCACCAAGTGTACCTTCAATCAAGGCAACTCTAAAATGTTTACCGAGTTGGGGGATTCTTTTAGTTTAAACACCAGGAGTTCAACAGTTTGCCAACATGGGCTGCAATCATCACTAACAGGTCTTTTTTATTTTGTTAGTAAGGAGACAACCCTTCCTGATGGCCCACGTGTGGTCGATACGTGCCCTAGCAGCTCTAGAATATTCAAAAGCCTGGAAGTAGCTACAGAATGACCATCCTAGCTTGATAGGTAGGAGAATGCATATGCTGTTTGGACGAGATGAAATGGAGATGCTTAGAGGGTCTCTTTTTTTGCTCCACCCACAGATAAGTCTAAGCCACAGACTCTCCGCAAAGCAAAGTTATGATGAAGGAAGCTCTGGAGGCATGACTTGTGAAGGTTAGAGCTTGGTGCCTGAAATGCAGCATCCATTGGTTTAGGAAACCACAATGTTGTTTAAGATCTCCTCCATAGTGTTCAGTTAGGGAAGATTAGGAGCTGAAGAAGTCTGAACAAACTTCTTGACACAGTAACTTATCCAAGGAATCTAATTTTTGATCTTTGGACTGCAGTTGTGCCACCATTCCTTGTGCTCCTGTATACATCTGAGGTTACCTTTATCAGGATCCATGGTAATGGCAAATGTAGATACATTAGGTCAGAAGATGGACCTCTAGGGCAAGAGTAAGAGAAAATGTTTTCTGCAGTTATATACCCCTTGAGCCTTCAGATGCCATGGACAGCAAGAACTTAACTGCTTCTTTCTGAGAAACCAAAATCTAAGGCCAAAATAAATAAGCCAAAGTTACAGGGCAGACTGACTTTGTGAAATGTCAAAGAACCCCCAATGAAAATCATAAGGGCACCAAAAAGATCACCAAAGTTCATAAAATGTGTCAGATTAGGTTTAGGTGCTTAGTCAATAAACATACTTTAATACAGCAATATATGCAGCTCAGATGGGACATAATCTACTGTATTCTCAGATTATCTCCCATTTTCTCAGATACAATCCCATTCTGCAAGAAATATGGTTCTGTATGCTTGTCATATACCTCAGTCTTTTGTGAGAATGCAAAGCTGAATATCCCATTTCTCCTTTAGGCTGCTTTTGTCATCGCTAAAGCAAGTTTACCACAAGTCATGCAGTATTTTGTCTACCATAATTCCCAACATTCTAAATACCGAATATGAAAACATTCCAGAACTTTATGGACATTAAGAATATCTTTCCTACTGAAATGACAATAAAGTAAGAGACAAATCAATAAAATGTAGCTAGACATGGAAATCGATCACGCAACGTGTGAATGTATCTTTGTTCAAACATAGTATTACCCTGTGACTTGCATGTAGGAAATGTCCCAGCGAGGAAGAACTGCACTTTTACACTTTGTGACGATAAGAGTTGTTCCATTCAATTGTATTAAGAGACCCATGAGTGGGATAAGTATAGTAAAATCCCCAACAAAATTTAATTATTATTTAATTAGCTCACAATTACTAGACTTACATAATAATTGTTGAATTGGGTATAAACAAAATAATATTTCCTTTAAAAGGGAGCTCCTACCATACTTCCATACCCTTTTAGTCAAGGTAGTGGATGCAGTATTTCTTCAAGGACCAGACGCTGACACACAACCTTATAAAAACATCCTATGCTGGCACCCAAACATGCTAACATCAAATACTAATACAAACATACTATCATATACTCCATACATTAACACCTTACACACATGCTAACCCCATACACACTCTTACACTACATGTGGAAATACACACTCATGCAAATGTCATACAGTAACATACGTAACACCACACTCTACCCAACTTACACAAATACACACCCACTGACACTATGCATACACACATACAGTTGTGTGAAATGGAAAGTGTTCCTTAGCAGGTCTAAAAATTAGGTAAATACAACCTCTGGTGAACAACACATGACATATTACACCGCGTCATGATTTATTCAACAAGAATAAAGCCAAAATGGAGAAGCCATGTATGAAAATCTAAGAACACCTTATGATTCAATAGCTTGTAGAATCATCTATAGCAGCAATAACTTGAAGTCTCTCGCATGGTTGTGGAGGCATTTGGCCCACTCTTCTTTACAACATTGGTTCAGTTCGTTGAGGTTTGCGAGCATTTGTTTATGTACAAATCTCTTATGGTCTCGCCCCAGAATATCAATCGGGTTGAGGTCTGGACTTTGACTAGCCCATTGCAGCTCCTTGATTCTTTTTTTTTTAGCCATTCTATTGTAGATTTGCTGGTGTACTTGGGATCATTGTCCTGTCACATGATTCCGTTTTGGCCAAGCTTTAGCTGTCTGGCAGATGGCCTCGTATTTAGAATACTTTGGTATACAGAGGAGTTCATGGACGACATGATGACTGCAAGGTTCCCAGGTCCTATGGCTGCAAAACAAGCCCACCCTCTACCACCATGCTTGACAGTTGGCATAAGGTGTTTGTGCTGATATGCTGTGTTTAGTTTTCACCAAAGTGGCCCTGTGCATTATGGCCAGACATCTCTACTTCGTTCTTGTCTGTCCAAATGACATTGTTCCAGAAGTCTTGTGGTTTGTTCAGATGCAACTTTGCAAACCTAAGCCATACTTGTTCAGTCTTTTTCTAATTGTAATGTCATGAACTTTAACATTTAACATGCTGAGGCTTGTAGAGTCTGAGATTTCTCTGAGCATTGCTCGGTTTGCCGCTGGGGTGAATTTGCTGGGATGTCCGCTCCTGGAAAGATTGGCTACTGTCTTGAATGTTTTCCACTTCTGAATAATCTTCCATGCGGTAGAATGATGGACTTTTAAGTTGTTTGGAAAGTGCCTTATAACCCTCCCCAAACAGATGGGAAGCAACAATTGCTTCTCCAAGTTTATTGCGGATATCTTTCCTTCTTGGTATTGTGTTAACACGTACCTGAATGTGTGGTCACATTTGCTGATGATCAATTAATCAAGGGCATTTGATAAGCAGCACCCCTGCTACGTAGCATCTTAAGTACTATGGGAGCAGTAAGGGTGTAATTAGTTTTTCACACGTGGGTTTTTTATTTTGTTGAATAAATCATGACACAGTGTAATAGGTCATGTGTTTATATAAGGTTGTATTTACCTACTTTTTAGACCTGCTAAGGAACAGGTGATTGTTATGTCTGGATATGTAAAACAATAGAATTCAAAGAGGATGTACTGTGTTTTTCACACGACTGTACATATACATTTATTATAGTGTGTATGTATATTGCTTCGTGTGATTACACATCGATCAGCCATAACAATATGAGCACGGACAGGTGAAGTGAATAATACTGATAATGCTGTTATCATGGCATCCGTCAGTGGTTGGGATATATTAGGCAGCAAGTGAACATTTTGTCCTCAAAGTTTGTGTGTTAGAAGCAGGAAAAATGGGCAAGCGTAAGGTTCTGAGCGACTTTATGGGTGATTGGCGTATAAACACTAACACAACAGCACTTTCACACACTCACACCAACATACCTCATGTTCTGGACAGCTCACCTTAATCAAAGCGCAGTCCCCTCCCAGGTGCTCCGTGTCGGTTATAGAACTACAACCTCCATGGTAAAAATAAACCCTAAAGGGAATGAGTTATGCCAGCTGAGCATTGTTGGAATCATCGTTCCCAAAGATCTAGTTTGCTTGGAGAAAGCTGCTCTTTTCTTTGTTATTCCACTCGATGTTTTCTTTACAGCAACACATCTTCTAGCAGACAAACTACTTCATATGCTAGATTTCATCTAGAAAAGTTACACCACGCAACTAAAAGGAAGCTGAAATCAACTTTCAAAAAACTAATTTTAATCAAAACAAAAAAAATTGTTGATCATTAACAAGTTTATAAAACAGTGATTTAGTTACATAAATAAATTGATATCAGTGTATCAAATTTTAATTACTTTAAACTTCATGAGCAAGTTTACATGGGGTGATGAAGTACAACCTTTTTTTTTTTTTTACCTAGTATAATAAATAAAATGAAGAGCATGAAAGTTTCTTTTTCTAAACAAAAAAATACTTACAAACATACCTAGAGCATGTTCTCTAATGAAGGGAACAAGAGACACAAGACAACTTTTGCACCAAAACATAAGAACGGCTTTTTAAAAAGCACAAGGATACAGAACCATTCAGCTAAAATTAAAAACACATTATTAGAACCAATAAAAGTTGGTACTTTTTATATAACGAACAGTTTGGTAAGTTAGATCTCCAGTTTGGTTATTTTAAAGCATTAAGACAAGGCAAGATAGAAGGCTGTTTTGTTTTGAGCAAATCTAGAGGAAAAAAAAAAAGTTAACAAAATTAGAAAAATAAAAAGTTGAACAGTCATACCTACACAACTTTCTGCCCCGCACAAAGTCAAAATACCTATGCAGAAGAATATATAACGTATGCTATTTGTGCACAATGTATAGCTTATTGTTAGCCCAATGCCGGTATTGAAGTCAATTGCGTTGGATACATTTTGACATCTTGCGTAGTAGAATGTTGGAAGTCCTTGCTGCTTAGAGAGGCACAATCCCTAATGTGGCAAACACATATATATTTAATGCTAAGGCCTGCTGCTCTCTGGCTGAATCACTAGATCCTTTGAACAGTCATACCAGGTGTGGGCATTTTTGTATAAATATTCCTACGGTTGTACGAATCAAGGCTAAAAAGTGTCATTTTTCTGCAACAGGTATTAGCCGAGCAATGCAAGTCAACTAAGGTGGCTCTGTATAGATGCCCAGCACGTACGGTCACCACCTCAGCGTACACCGAAGCAAGGCTCGCGTCTCACTTTGTGATATGTTTTATCCACTTGTGTTTGTTTCGTTTGTTTAAAAACCAAGCTACTGCAGCTTCAAGTATTTGCATTACATAGAATATTTTTTTTTTATAAATTAGTTAATGTTATACTTTGTTTTCAATATTCAGACATATACTATAATATATATACAGTACAATAAATGCTCTCATTTTTTTTCTTGATAATCCCTGAGAATGTATTTTGACAGCCGCTTAAGTTTCCACGTGCACAAGCGTTGGGTGCCATGCTTCTAGATGAACAGCATTGCAAAAGCCACAGAATCAGCCTTTTTAAAAAAAAAAAAATTAAAAAATACTAATATTTTAAGGGTTTGCTTGTTGTGTTAAATAGGTTAAAACGTAAGGATGAGATGCAGAGGGGTAAAGCTGGATCCATTCGAGGTACCTGTCACAGGATGAAGGTTGTATTTGAAGTTTGGTTATTTAATTTTTTTTTTTTTAAAGGATTTTTTTTTGTTTTTCAATAATTATTATTTTAAAGCCATTGCATTTTTGAGGCTGTGAACAAATACAGAAGGAGGAGGAGAGCTACGTGGCCTTTCACCACTTGACAACATATACTCAGTGTAAACCAAACCTTGAAGTTCTCTCACACACACAGATAACTGGAAAACAGAACAAAAATAAGGAAAAAGAAAACAGATACGCAAACTTTCACAATATGACAATTTAGTTTTGCAAACGCAATATAACTATACACATAATACCGGTGTGGCTCTTTTTTTGTATTGTTTTGACATTTTTTCTTCTTAAGTTAAAAAGGATAAAAAGGCAGGCTCAAGTAAAAACAAACCTTCCCCCTCCCACCCAGCCCCATTCACACGTTGTCATCAACCAAATCGTTCACGGACCAGCATCATCAGTTTCTTTTTGCCTTTGTAGATCTGTTTTAGGTTGTCAATGAACTGTGTAAACTGAATGTGTCCGTCGTGAGCCATTAAAAAGGTCTCTCGGGCCTTGCTAAGAAACTCTATAAATTCACTGTAGTGTCTAGGGCTGATGTGCGTGAGCCGCGAATGCGTTGTGTTTATGTAGGCCCCAATTGTGGCATCCAAAAGCTGTCTCAAAGGGGATTTGTCCAGTGACATAAGCTTGCCAGAGTTCCTTCGCCCATGAAGTCCCACCATCCCAGGAGTGGTCAAAGTGCACCTGCGCAGAATGTCTGAAAGTACTGTTGCACACTTGACACTTGTGACTACAAGAGGTATTATCGCTGCTAGCTCATTTTTCCCGAGGGAGTGGCTGAGAGCACAAGCCCACAAAACGTCATTAATGGCAGGGTGAGTATCCTGGTTGTAGCTCAGGTTCAAATGCGTCATGGCCAATGTAGCCAGTTTATAGGCCCTCATGGGATAACCACGGTGCTCCATGTACCGTGCTATTGTAAAAAGTTGCGTGTAGCTCATGCCGGTCGTAGCAGCATCCAGGACAATTTGGTAAGCTGTCTCAAAAGCTATGTGATCCTTTTCACATAAAGTAAGTGCTGACAGGGCACAGTTTTGTGGGTCCTTCATCGCACACTGGAGTGCAAGCGTCCTAGCACTGCCTGCCAGCTTCTCCTGTTGATGGCAGTCGAGGTGCAAACGGACAATGGTGCTGTTGGACATAACTGTCGTAGCAACAATACTAGTGGCCTCTGTTGGAGTGAAGAGTGTAAACCAACTTTGCATGATGCTGTCCAGTGCATATACCCCTGGCAAAAAGAAAAACGCATAATATTATGCCATTTTATTTCACGTAACATAGAAAGTGACAAACAATGGCTCTATATACCTCTGTCTCTATTAGTCTTTGTATTCCAAGTCTGATGTTAGCTGTGGCAGTGTATAAAACAGCTGCTGGGGAAATATAATAGGTTGCACCCAACATAAACAACACCGTGTCTAACCACCCAGTATAGAAACACGGAGTTTGATGGCAGGGCAGAACCATTTGGCCCATCTAGTCTGTCCGTTTTTCCAGATAAAGAGACTCTGGTCTCAATTGGTCCTCAATCTTGCCTTAGATTCACAATAGCTTTAAGTCTATTCAATGCTTGTTTAAATTCCCTCACTGTATTGGCCTCTTACATTACATCTAAACCTCTGACCCTCCTTCCTGGCACTTTCTTAAATCCCTTTAGGTATATAAATGTTTCGATTGCATCTCCTCTTCTTTCCTCCAAGCCATGCATATTGAGATACCTTCCACTTTCCTGATAATTTATATCCAGCAAATCATTAAACATTTTAGTAGCCCTCCTCTGAACTGTCTCCGCTATATCAATATCCTTCCGGAGATGGCGTCTCCACAATTGTGAATGCAGTGTGAAAAGAGATCTGTAAAAAGGCCGAACCACCTTCCTTTTCCTGCTACTAATGCCTCTCTTGCTATACAACCCAGTGCCTTTCTCACTTTTTTTCTGACACTTTATCGCCTGCATACCTTAAATCATCAGAAATAATTACTCCCAAGTGCAATAACTTCAACCTTCTGTCTCCTGTCACTCAACGATTGCCTTATCCATTCAACTATTTTAACACCCAAGCCCAAACACTGCACATATACTATTTATTTAGAAGCCTTCTACGAGGGACCAAGTCAGATGCTCATCTCTGGTCTATTGTAATCAGTCAAAAAAACAAAGCTAGTTTGACAAGACCTCCCGGCAGTAAACCTGTGCGGTTTCTGATCTTGGATGCCATTAAAGTATATATATATTTATAGTACAGTACAGAGTAACAAAGGGGCTTATTTAATTCCACTAACTTAACTTACTAAACTAAAATATTGACAAGAATGGTAACTTAAGATTTTCCATAAGTGGTCATTTTTCTTTTGTGCTTATTTGATATATACAACAGTAAAACGCAGAACTGCAAGTCTTGCGTGGGTTTCAGCTAGTTTATTCAAGCAGTGTATTTTGAATTCTTTTTCCAGCTAAGATGCTTAATACATACCCACTTCAGTTGCACATGTTACCAGCCATCTAACCATTTCACGACGTCGCCAATTTAAAGTGGAAAGCGTCATTCTCATTACCTAGAGGGCAGAAGAGGTTGAAACATTAGTTATCCTGTTAATTGGGACGTGACAGACCAAGAGAGATGTCCATTTCTAATTTACTAGCAGGCATAAATATTTACCCACATCCCCTACCATCTACGTATAAATCAATGCACGGTTTCACTATAAAAACAGGTATTTATAGCACCTACTGGGAATGCATTCTTATCAATGGATTCCGCGGTGATGCTAACAATGTTGAACATTTCTTACTTCTGAATGTTGCAAAAAAGTACACTATGTGCTACCGATGAATAAAACATAATTGTGCGTACAAGTGGCGAGTAGCATAGAACAGTTTAGTGTTGTAGAAATTTCTTTGTTTTATTCCTATTATAATTCTTGGTAACAGATTTCTTATATGATGTCCTGACATTTTTAACCAAATGTCTTAAGATAGCAAACATATCAAATACATAAATTAAATATTTAACATTTATGTGTTTTGAGGGTTTGAACTAATGGTCCTCCTGTTACCTGTACTAATTATAAAACTTGTCACAAGAGATCTGTCTTATAAGCAGAACATTAAGGTGTTTTTCTTCTCCAGCATATGGGCAGCTCTTATTTATTACCCCATAATCCACATGATCAAATAGAGCCATGAACTGATATATGTAAAGTTTATTGTTTTTAACCTAGTTGACAAATTATAGATAAAAAGGGAAAATTGTACAAATAAGACAAACAAACCTGAAGGCCCAGTTCCAGGGACACTTTTAGAAGCGTTATATCTGGCAAGCTGTCCATTAATGTTGCTATTTTAAATGCATCCTGTGCAAGTTTAAAAATATGCGATGAGGAGTGGATGTTTTTCTGGATGGACTCTAACACTGTTTCCAGCCTCCTAACATCACCTGCAAGATAGAAGAAAGATTGACTTGTTGAAGGACAAAGTAACATTGGAACACAAGTGTGTGAGATCAAGAAGCCATCTGGATCTCTTGTATATTTAGATGGTATATTGGTAACTGTTGCACAGGTAAGGCAGACTGTATTTACACACCTATCCCTACATATCAAGTAATAGATCTGTGCTTACTCAATATTTCTGTGTCCACCACTTCACCTAATAAATTCCTAAAGCTCAACCCCAATATATTTATGTATGGTCTTAAATCTTGGGTACTCCTAATTGCTTTACATTTTCTGCAGTCAATGTGCAAATAAGAAAAAAAAACATTTCATTTAAAGATCATCATACATCTGTAAGCTTTCAGCCACAACGTAGCACAAAAATGGATAAAAACAAATAACTTTATAAAGAACAAAATTAGAGGCAGACATAACAAAACAAGGAGAATAAGCTCTGAACACTCAGAAAACGCAGGACATACTAGGGTGAGGTCATGTATTACTGTTTCCCGTATACTCATATACAGTTGGGTTGCGCACATATCCAACAATGCTTCCAGCTTGCACATATCCAACAATGCTTCCAGCTTGCCCTGGAGTCTCTGGGTGAAGTCTCACTTCCCCAGGCCATCTTCAACCTTTTGGGGCACACTGTTCCCCCTCCCATTTAAAGTTGTCTAAAGCTTACCCCTTTCACAAAGCCATTGCCCAGAAAAAGTATCAAGTGATCAGTATACCTGTGAGCCTCAGAGACTGCCCAGAGCTCTCCCACATCCGGGGAATGCACATTGAGCTCTATTTGCCAGTCATGGGTAGACAAGATATGACCTTAATGTGCATGGGTCATAAGGAAGCAGAGAACAGAGGCTCACACAAAGCAGAGCGATAGCCACACAACTGAGCTGCCATCATAAATAAATGTTAAAAAGAATAGAACTCCACCAATGTTTATCGCACTGCAATTAATGGACTCACCTTTGGCTGCTGTCAGCATGGTAGATGCCAGCTCACACTGTTGAGACTCAATATGACTCAGGGTGAACCAGCGGGGGTAACGGTTAGGAACTACTGAGGCAATATGGTGTGGCCGGGACATGTCACCTGTAGGAGCCGTGGATTCCAGCACTAGCAGCCTGGAGAAAGAGGACAGTGTTTTAGTATTGCTCTCAAACCCATTACTTAAAGGTCAGTCACTGGACTGGATTTAATAAACAAGGCAATTTCCCCAGAGCCTTCCGTTTATTGGATCCAGTCTGCTGTGCCTTATTCAGCGTTCGGTACTTATTGACCGTCCCTGATGTTCCTGCCAATAGGTCACACGGTTTATTAATGACGGGTCAAAGAAAAATGGCAACAGGCAAACTAGAATCTTAAACACAGAAGATTCAGAATGCACAGGCACACAAATCTAACGAAGGAGAACGGAAAACTAAGCAGCAAGAAGTTGATTACAAACAGACTTGGTGTCTGTGATTCCATAAAGTATAGATTTCCACCAAATGCAAAACACACAAGCGAGTAAGCATTTTAAATCGGCACTTATACGGCTCTCCTTGATGCCAGAGAAAATGTATACACAATTAAAACCTAATATCTTGCAACTATGTTTAAGTCCACATGCAGCAAATATCATAGGGATGTTTTTAGCACTAAAGCATTACAAGTACAGCCAATAATAATTATACTCATTAAATAAGAATCCATGCCAATTTAAAAAAAACCCTGAATAGATTAAGATGCACTATACACAGTATTTATACACATTTAAAAAGTTGTTCTGTGTACCTTAAACACAAACAACCCCCTGAAATAAATAACCCTGAAGATTTTAAAGAAAAAAATTCAACCAAAATTAGGAAGTAATGAAAAAAGTGCACTCAAGCTAAAGTGTTAAGTCTAAATAGTTACACAAATGAAGGAAAAAAAAAAAAACACACTGAAAATATTTCCACATTGTGACTTTTTCACACACTTCCTATAATATCAGACAATAGTGTAACTTGGTAACTAAGCAGCATTCACCGAGGGAAAACCTCAATGGCCGTATCATAAAGGTTATGTCCACAAATTACACTCGGGTTCTCTGAAGAGTACAATGGATGGAAAGCCCCAATTAGATCCAGTCGACCATATTTATTAGACTCTGCGTTTTCAAAAGGGGAAAAAAAATCTAATTTTCAAAGTGCAATGAATTATTTAGCAAAGGTTTCGGTGGAAGGAGCTGTGTGATTAAACTTCGCTCATAATAGTCACACGTTCCAGAATTTCAAATGACTCGGTATTCCGTACTTAAATTAAAGTGTCAGTGTGATGATGTGCCCCGTGGTTTCTTAATTCACCTCCACCGAGCCAATCCCGGGGAAAGGTCTGGGTGTTTGCCTGGAGATGATCTCTACAGAAATGAACGGCACACGTGTATAAATCACGCATATATACCGGGCTGTGTGCACAAAACCATGAAGCAATACATACCTCATTGCTCTCAGTGCAATTTTGTATGCTAATTCAGCATCGTGAGGTAGGAGGGAGGTGAAGAGATACTTGGCAAATGTGTGCATTGGAATACTCTCTCGATGGATAATTTCACCCAGACCACTGTATGGACCAGCTGAAGGGAGAAAGAGAAGGGGTTAATTGTTTGTGATTTAACAGACTTGCAGGAGAATAAGAATCTAAAATCCTCTCCAACAAAAGAAAACACAGAAAAAAACATGAAGGATATCTATCTTTTTTGAAAATTATCTGGCGCAAAAATGTTATCAATTTAAAATCAGGTAGAGAAATTAAGGTGGGTGTTTTTTTTTTTTATTCTGTATTAGTTGTACTACAAAAAGTTAGATCCAAAGATGGGGAAGACTTTACTGATTATGACCCCAATTACAGCCAACGGTTCACCCCGAGTTGGATTCAGTGTGGTATGACCCACGAGCTTTAGAGCATTGACCTCCGTACCTTCTAATAGGAAGACTGCTTGCTTTCGAAAGATTTTTACTAGCGTATCGTCCAGTTCGATTTCTTGCAGTTTAGAAATGAGCTGCTCCTCGTTCCGACACACCTTCTCTTGTGCGTACAAACCGTCTGGCATTATTCTCTGCTGTCCTAGTCCTATTAGCGCTACCTCCACGGCCAGCGTTAAGTAGGATTCTCCTTCTTCTAAAAACTTGTGGGGAGACATATGCTGATAATCCACAGACTTGCAATGCCCGAACACGTCTGTACATAAAGCAAACAAATTGTCAGGGGGAAAAAAAATTGCATAATAGAAGAATTGATATTCTATTTTTGGAATGCATATAGTGAAATCAAGAAATCACATCAATAAACATTAACATGTTTTAATCAATTTTACACACTTTGTACTGGGTGATATTATCTACTTGACTGTGGAGCTTTCATTATTCCTTAACTTATTCTGAAACCAGCAGGTGGAAGTTTCTCTGTCTTTGCAGACGGATCTCACTGACTAGGCGTTATGAAGGACCAACCCAAGGGGTTTGGCTGATCATCTAACTCCTGATGAGCAGTGCTTTACTATACAAAATATCCACTGGATTTATGCAAACGGCCCTATATAATAAAAGACACAAAGAAAACGCCAGAAATATAACTGAAATATATTACTAGAAAATACGCTGATCCACCCTGCAACAAAAAAACCCAAACATGTGTATCGTGTCAACTTTAGGAGCATCAAATGCTCAACACATTCAAAGAATCACCTAACAAAGGGTTACGGAGTTTGGTTGTACGATTTACATTTAGCAATTTGGGGATGGCCTAGCACTATACAGAAATCAAAATAAAGAAATTTAATTTCCTGGCTGAAGCTGTGCAGGCTGCAGCATAAAAGCCGCGCACAATGCCTCACGACAAATCTCAATAATACCTCCTTAGAACTTAATAAGAGCTGCGGCTGGAACACTATCAATCATTCATTACTAGCAGTGGGTATCCGGGGTAATTTATTGAAATTGTGGCACGCCATACGCCTTGTGCTCAGCACTGACACTCATTTGTGTCAGAATTATTTGATTAAACCTGAATTCAGTTATGAAACATTAACTGTTTTACCGAATGTACCTTTCTCAAAGAAATAATTGACAGTCCTCTCTCTTAATTCAAATAATACCATGGGAATGCCATTACACTATTTTGTCTATCGTAAGCAAAACACGTTACCTGTAAAATCAGAGAACCCATGGAATCCGTCATCATCAGCTCTGCAGGCTTCCATGAGGCTACTGAACAGCGTACCGATAGGATCCAAAGGATGGCCAACCCAGCCTTCAAGATTTGTTATGGATGTTAAGCCTTTGTGTAGAAGCTCTAGTCAGATAAAAAATATAATAAAATCAACACAAGCCTAAAATAAACTGTAAAGAATTAAACCTGTTTATTAAAACTTGACAGTGAAGGCAGTCCAAGAGAAAATCAAGCCAGATTTTGTAATCATTTACTCCAGTAAGCCGGACATGTGGCCTTTAATTACACTCTTTGCTATAAGCAAAAGTTGGTTTTTTTCCGACCTCACTGAAAAGCCCAAATATTGTGTGCTGTGTCTTTTGTAGGGTTTAGAAGACTATACATCAGAAACTAGGATTTCATTGGTTTTATGTTAAATATGTTAATCTACTGAATTCTCATTAAAGTTTGCCCCTGGAGCGAAAAGAACACAATGTACCAGAAGACAGCTTCACTTTCCTACAGGGTTGTAGCGTACCTTTCTTCTGGATTCGAAAAAGGTCCATCCGTTTCTGCTGCTGCCGCCTTAGCGTGTTGACAATGGCTATTGCTAGTCGGAGGGCCTCTCGTGGGTAGCCATGGGACCTCAGTGCATCCACCCTTGCACATGCGGTTGGGACATGCTCTAGGGGTAAAACACAGAGCATTCATGTAGCCTTCTTCAAACAGATTTTCCCCATGCAACATGGTTTGATATCAGAACAAAATCAGCGGTTATTATGAAGTATTTCATCCAACCACTTCTCCTCCCGAATTAAAACTCTATAGAATTTTAAACAAAGCACCAAGTCACTGAAGCATCTTCATGGTTGTGCAACTTACCGTGCCAAAGGGGCCACCCACGAGAGTCAAAGAGTGAGTTTTCAGTGTCGTCATGGTAACAGTAGTTGGTATAAAGGTCACTGCTGATAATGTGCTGCAAGTGACTATCTTGCCAGTGAAGATCGCATGCCTCGATGGCTCGTGTGAACACTGTTCGATGAGGTCTGTGCGATGAATCTGTTACGATGGAAGGAAATAGTCTTTCACATGTTTCTCAAAAAAAAAAAAGTTGCTTTTGTAGGAATCAAAAAAATTTGCAAAAATGCCACAGGGGGCATGAGCAGGGAACCCAAGATGACTCTTGGAGCAATCAATGAGTCTGTAAAGGGAGGCTAGGAAATAGTGGGCAGTTTCAGATTACAAGGAAGACATAATCAACAGTAAGCATTCTACATGATTTAAACTAATTATCCACTAGAGTGTGTGAGTGTTTTCAGCAGCTCTGGGCTGTCCCTTAGAAACTTCACACATGGTCGTATTTATAAAAGAAGTGGAGCCAAACCGACCTGGGATATTTATACAGTGAGTGAACAGAAGCGCGTATGCGGGGGTACTTTTTACAGCAGGTTTCACTCACCCTGGTTGGCATTTCCAGCCTGAGGCAAAGCATTGGTTAAATTGGGCAGCTCATTTCCATGGTTCCCATCTTCCCAGGGACACACATCAACACTGTTCCATTTCTTCAGCTGTTTCAGCCAACTGGCCTTCTGCTCCGGTTTGCAGTGGGGATTTAAGACTATACACATCCAGAGGGCACCTAACAGAGGGGGGAGGAAAAAAACTGGATTAAACAACAAGAAAGGAAAGAAAAGGGTCATTGTGACACTTCCAACTCCCAGCACAGCCTTGATGTGATTTTGCGTCAGCTCTCTTCAAAATATAAGAATACAAGGCTGGAGGGCCCTGTTCATGCTGTACTAAAATTTGACTATAAGGGCCGCATGGCATTTGATCTATACAGTGCAACTCCTACTAATCACTTGGTGGATCAGTTTAACTCTTTGTGTGACAGAGGCCCGCTGCTGCACACTGTGGATAATGCTCAAAGGTTTAAAAAGCTACATGTAATGTACAGAGACTTGCGGTAAAATAGTCACCGGAATAGATGTATAGCGGCAACAAAAGGCATGGCAAGAGCATGAATCCTCTGGATGGGCCAGCTACGTGAATACCTGTGCGCAAGCAACGTTAAGAGCAAGAAAAAAGCAAAATCATAGATATCTATACGTGAAAAAGATATTAAGATGGTAAAACTAGCAAGAACTGTTATATAGCCTATTAAGAGGTCTGATTTTTTCAACTAATCCATTTACATGTAGAACAATACCCAACTCAGGGTAATTTTGAACATTTTCTGCTCCCGAAGAGTAGCTTATTTGCACAGATTAGCAATGTTTTTCCAGAGGAACAGAGATAAATACAGCAAGATGTCTGCACACAGATCTATACATCCATATACACCGTCCTAGATGCGCAGAACGTAAAGGGCTGACAGGAGACAATACGTCTGGACTCCGCTGGACAAACGCGAACAAAAGCACAAATGATTCAAAGTCTAACTTAGAGCCCATATGCCGGTCTCATACCATTCAGTGAAATCTCAGCCGCAGCACTCCATTCCAACCCCATTATTTTCACAATTAGGTTAACGGAGAAATTTGTTTAACATTCTCCTTTCCTTTGAGGAAGTCGGGAGAGAAATCTAATTTGCGCTGACATTTCACACATACCACGGGTTCACAATCTGAATCCCTGACACTGTATAACTGCACAGGCTAAATGCATCGGGGGATGAAGCAACCCAATTTTCACATCAACATTTTTTTTTAATCAGTTGTCTCTTCACCAATGTGAACTCTGACAGCGGCGTGAAGATGTCTGAAAGTGCTTTTCAGCAACACTTCATTTGCTTATTAAGAATGCGTTTTGCACACTCGAAGAGATCTGCTCAATCAGTCGGACAATCCGCTGGAAGAGATGAATCAAGGAGAAATCGCAGATCAGGCACATCTGAGGAGGACAGGAGAATAAGCTCTGTCCTCCCCCTTCCATGCTGTCCAAAACGCATCTAGTACAAGAAAGCAAATGTCGAAAGAACACACATTTACATGTATATACGCATGTCTTGTTTACGTAAGCAAACAAAACAGGTAAGCAGCTTATGCTAACAATACTAGCTGAAGAACACCATGATGAGTCCTTGCATTGCAATGAAGCTAAGCCATTAAAGTGCTACGCTGTATGGACATCATGCTATTACCCTGAGAGGTCATGCGTGTCTTCATACTGATGAGACCAGGCCCCTGTAGTGACAAGTTAAAGGGCTGAGGGTGGGGTGGGGGATGGGATAAGAAAAAAAAATGACTTGCCCATCCAAGAACAAGGGAGATAAAGAACAAACCTTTAGGCATTGTAAAAAATGTGAAATCGGGATTCATCACAATCAAATTAAGCACTGACCTTGAGTGAAGTACGAACAGGCACTCAGTTAACGGGACCCACACTGATCAATGAACAAAATATACGCAGCTAAAACCTACGTACTACCGGGAACATTTGAATAAATGATTTAGAATAATAAACTGATGCGATCCAATCAAGTGACACGTTAGGGATAAATGCAAGAGAAGGTAAAGGACCCGAAACAACCTCTTTGGAAATATTTAGAATCCGGCTACTAAAAAAATCCCCAACTAAGTGGGCGCCTGTGGCAAGGGCTTACACAATCTGACATCAGCGACGCACACTTGGGTTCATGAACATGGCTGTCACGCACTCCCTTTAAACAGGGACATTCATAATAAGAATAGTAACAAATAGAGCCTCGGGAAGGCATTTGTCGCTGAACTGTCCACGAGAGCCGTAAGGTAAGCCTCGGATTATTAATAAAATTGGATCAAAGATCAATACCGCACATATGCCGTACTAAGCCCCTGTCTTGCCAAAGCAGGCAGTGCGGTTATATTTCCCGTACAAAAGGACTGAGCAGTTCACCACTTCAAATATGGAATCTATTCTCGTCTGTCTTTTTTTTCCATATAACTCTTTGATCTTCTGGCGCTTCTTTACATAAAGCGTATGTTGCGCTCCCGAGGGAAGGGAGTCTCTGAATAAACTGATCCACAGCAATCACCATACATTGCTACCACATGGCATTAGTTAAACAATTTTAACTCCATTTCTGGGGAATTAATCTGTTCAAAGGTTGCGTTTAAAAATGTAATGGGATCTCCCAATCCTCCTCGAGCTGGAGTACGGACACATATTTACTTATCTTGATGGGAAATTGCCATAAAATTATGCCCTACGGTTCACTAAAGCCCTTTCTTCCTCTAGATTGTAGACCAGATACACTCGGAAGCAGAGGCTAGTGATTTTATTTCGGCATTTACCCGTCTCTTATAAAGGAATTTAGTAGCCTTAAAAGCCGAAAAAACTTCTATAGCAAAAAAAACATCTAATCCTGCCACAGTTTAAGCATTCATCAAATGGTTAATTAAACTAACCATTGGTATACTATATTTATTCTACCTTTTTTTAGTTTATTCACAAAAATTAAACCAAACAAGCTGTGTGAATATTATTTGCTTTTGGGATCAGGCGAATGTTTAAAAAAAAATAAAAAAAATAATCAAGCTCAAAAAAGCTCAGTTACATTTCTTGCCAGAACTCCCAACATTAGCTTTCTAAGCTCTCTATTTTGTGACCTTTTTGAGATCACCCTCCTGGCATCCATGTGCCGAGGTTCCGGCAGATACAAGTTTCCTGCTCCCGATTCGAAGCCAGAGCTGTAAATGTGAAGCCATTTCCACATAAGCCCCTTTGTTGTGCGACAGATTTTGAGGGCTGGCTTTTAAAGGATTTCAAAGCATCCAGCAGAGTGGGAAGCCTTATTATTTGTACCATTCAGAAAGCATTCAAAAGAAGGGGGGGGGGGAGTGTTTTCCAGATAAGACAATTTGATGGCGGCAGCATTCCTAACACAATGTTAACTACATGTTCTCCTTCTGAGGTTCTGTTACCCTGCTCTTCGCACGACAGCACCAGAATCTCTCGGGGAAGCAGGTACAGGACCGTATACCGTATGTATAGGCATCTCACAATTCTCCAGCTGCTGAGAAAATGTAAATTGCATTGTCCAGGTACCAGAAAAGCCACAACCAACCATACCAAGTACAGAGGAGACCTGTAGGTGGCCTCACAACACCTAGAAAAGGCAGGTTACCAGCCGCCGACGAGCTACGCGCCGCACTTCCGCCTGCTTTAAACCTTCCATTTCTCTAGTTGCTTGCGGATTGTGAAATCTCCAGATCCTTTACTGGAACTGCATTTCTCAGCTGTTGGAAAGAACCAAGCAGATGAAAAGCCACAGGTGGGGGAGAGATACAATTTTACCGCTCTACACCAACGGCTCCACACCAACGTTCTATTAATGGTTTATTTTATTCCCAGCCTGAGACATCGTCTTGCCTGTAAAGCGATGAGGCAAAAGATTTCTTTCTTAAGCTTCAAATCCTTGCGTAGGTTGATGTAGAGATTTGTGCAGAACATACTTTGAATGCATTTCTTGCTCACTGACCACTTCAGCCCGGCACAAAATAATCTAGAGGAGGAAAACTACTTGGATGGGGTAGCGATTTCATGAACAGTCTACCATATCAAAATCCAGTAAGACTGTAAGCCAGTGAGAAAAGCAAACATTAGCTTTAACATCACAAATTAACCCTATTAATTCTCTTGCATATTATGATCTAGGGGCAATGCCATCATTCAGAGAGCGCCGCTTAGATGAAGGACTGGGAACCAATAATAGAACTACAGTTATAGGTAGCTGGAGGCTTTTCTGGGATACTTTGGGTAATTACACCTTCTGCCGGTCTCCGATTATGGGCTTTAACATTCTCCCTTCCCTTTGTGATCCCTGTCATAATTAGAATATAAAGTATTGAAAAATCCATTATTCATAAACATATGCGTTAGGAGAGTCTGTGGCGCTGTCTTATAAAACCTACCTAAGTCAAAACAGCTATGTGATGAACTACTTGTACAGCGATGGGGAATATGATGGAGCTATATCAACAGAAAATACAAAAAAACGAATGCAGCTAAAATTTTACTCCGATGCGGTAAGAATTTAAACACCTATTTCCGAGAAGCCGTAAACTGTCTCTAAAAACACAAAATATAAAAAAAATCAAAAAAAAGCAGCCATCCCCATAGGAACGCTCGGCGTGATGTACAATTCTAACACTAGCGTGTTCACATTTGCGCGGTGTCTCTATTTTGACACCGGAGCCCTGGCTTCATTTGTGAGATTGTTTTGAAAGCCGTCTGCAGAAAGAACCACTTCTAAAGGCCACGGTTCTTGGAAGAACAGAACGTTTCATTTTGCTCTAATTCATTCTATTACAGAATTAAACCGTGATGTATTGAACTTGACAAGTGCTTCATGCCGACTGCATTGTGCATGATAGTATAATCACTCCCCATGCATTTCGCGCTGGCTGGTTGATTAATGCAATGGATTTCTGATGGCAAGGGGGAGCCCTATGCCTCCCGAACGCTGCAATCTATTTACGTGGCCGGGTGGGGGGTTGGGAGAGCCGGAAGCGGCTAGGTAATGCAAGACCACAGAATGATACCCAAGCAGTTTATGGCTCTTCTCTTAGTGTCTATTTCTGTAACGATATCTTTCGACAGAAAAAAAAGATTGGATTATTATTTTTGGTAATTCAGACTGTCTCACTAGGAAAGCGTGTGTGTGCAGCTTAATGCGATTCATAAGAAATCCAGCCAAAAATAGGAAACAAATTAAACCCGGAAATTGCACCTTTTCAGTTTATCTGATGTTTTCCTGTTTGTTGTCAATTGTAATAGGAGATTATATACAGCATGCTAACAAAAGGTGATGTATATATTCCTACATCTTGGAACATCAAGTTATAACGGAACTGCCTCCCATCAGAAGCAGCAACACGTCGTTTCTGTTTCATTATATCTCCAAAGATTTATTTATTCAATTTTTAAGGTTACAGAGAGGGTGAAAAACATATAGAAGAGCCTCCCAGCAGATGCGGTAGAAGCTAATACAGTATGGGATTTAAATGTGGAGTGTTTACATCTACATCAGGAAAAATTGGGCAGGCTAGACGGGTTCTCATCTGCCAAGTTCTTAAAATAAAGGTAAAAGTATAGGGGAGAAATTGGAATTCTTGATCAAATAAAAAAATAACTGACATAATATTTGGGTGAAAAAATACTATTTAATTAGCAGGGAAAAACCTGGTATTCGGTAACGTGATCGCTAACAAGCAGCCGGACCTGTCAATTCACCAAGCCACAGATACCGGCATTGAATTCGTTTACATGACTCTTACTATCAAATTAAACTTCTGGGATTTCATTGAAACACGTTCAGCTTTATTAAACTGACAATGAACGGCCTCGCTTTGAGAACAGTAGCCGTACCAATTATAGCTTGCTTTAAGGTTGACAAGAATAACGATTCATTTGCGGCCCGATGAAAGCTGGCTGCGCTTTACAGGTGAAAAGAACGCGGGGACTTCTTCGTGTAATTTGTCACTTACCTTTTACTAAACAGACACTTAAATTACAGCAAAAGACAAGTGGGGCGTTTAGTTTAAATATAACCCCAATATTGAAATTACCTATAACATCCCAGTCATTGAGCCCCGATGGTGACGCGTGATGCTTGCATTCAGGTCCTTCATTCTCGACGTGGGTCAAAGGCTTCCTTCCTCAGTGAGCACAAGACACCAATTTCATTTCTTATTTACCTTTTTCTCCATAATAAGCCAACGGAGAACAAAGAAAGCATAACGCTGTAGGCCTCTTAGAACACGCAGCCTACTTGGTTAAAAATCCATTGATGTCACGGGAAATCATGGGCGACAAAGATTTCCGGTCACGTGAGTGTCATAATACGATACGGTTCTTGTAGGCAAACATCTCCAGAGGTTGGCAAACAACGCGTTCGATCCTCTTCCACTCGTGGGACACATTTTGTTTCCGAGGCTTTTGATGAACTGCTAAGCTAGAGGCGGAGGGGAAAAAGGCAACAAATGGCCTTTTGGTGGACATTTACGTAAATCTCTCAAACTTTAAATTTCAGAGGTCTTCTGGATTTGGAATGCGTATAATATTGGATACAGACACAAAAGTTGACGAATCTTGTTAATTATCATAAGCCCTCCTCCTGAATCCCTAAACTACTAACACCGAGCTTTCTGATTTTGCCCCAGGATTTTTGGGTTTGCAGCGTTGGGTTTTATACAATGCAGTACAGTGAGTTTTCTACACAAATGCACAGCCACCGCCAAATTAAAATTTATTAGCAGCAAATTAAATTAAGTCAATGGTCCTCTATCCTTGGAGAAAGGAAACAAACATAAGTAGACGTACTTTACTGGGAAAAATCTAAAGCCAAAAATAAAGGCGCGTGCCGGAGATTTCACGGTTTGTTCCTCTTCGCAGCAGATCGGACGTTCTCCTTGTCCTCACTCTGCGCGGCCTTCTGTTGAGCAGCGGAGTCCTGCCATGAATGTTCTGGATTATCTATCCGCTCGCTGGCGCCGGTGTTAGGAGATACGGGGGGACAGAGACCTCACAAGCTGCTTCTTCTCGCCAGTATAGTGAAGAAACGCATCTAACACATTTCTCAAAAGTGACGCCAGCTCTGGAGATACGAGGAATTTAACCAATTTCCCTATCCACGAGTACGAAGCGGCTATGGAGAACACAGATTGCAAAAGGCACTCGGTTTAACCCTTCCAGGAACAGGCAAACGCAATACTGAAGCCGTTAACCATGATGTAAGTGTTAAATGAGCTTAGTGACCAACTGCTATGGAGAAAATGTTTCCGCTCGTATCACAACTTATGAAATAAAAGGATAAAAACAAAAGGATTTTATTCCTTAATATTGGGCTTGTCATGCGTGGCACATTCAAAATCTACTACAACATAAACATACTGTGACATGCAGTACGACTTCCCATTGGTTTAATACAACAGCTCCAGATGACGATTTCATTCTTTTCAATAAAATGGGACTCGATGCAGTTTGCTATTGGTATTTATGGAGACGTTTGAGCTTACGACGTACACACGACGTACACTGGAACCAGAATCTCACATCCATTTAATAAACACTGATTGGTAATCCTAGAATTGGTCCTAGAACCCATGACGACTCTGAAAAGTATACGTATCATATGAAAAGCTCTAGAACAACGAATCCTAATATCATGGAGTCTATGGAAACATCCTTAGCGAGTTAGGGCCAAAGGTGGTTTTAAAGTCATGCTGCTTCGGAAAAAAAAGGGCATTTAGGAATTATACCTGCAAGGGTCACAGATGTTCCACCTGTAACCTACCAATTTGGCAGAATAGTTGGCTTTGTCATTAGGTCTACAAGGAACATCCCCCATAGGATACCAGCATAGGGAAAATAAACGTCCCATGAGTGACAATGTAAATATTATGCAACAGAACGTCTCTGGTGCTAATGGTGTTAAAGCATTACAAATATGAAGATTCAAAGAAATCATAAATGCAATAGAGGATGCAGCTCCCCTTAACACCGCAGCAAGATTAACACCCGTCTCATGAACTCGCTTCCTAAATCCATTCCCGCCATATGGACGGACTCAGATCTTTAAATACCTGAACGGTTGCACACCGCCGCATTCATATTTAACACGATTTAAACCTATCATCAATCACATGCTTCTTTCAGAAATAGTATCCTGCACAAACGCTGCTCGGCTGGTAAGGAAGACACGATTCTCTGTGATATTCCCCATCCGTTCAGTATACTAATTTGGCACTAATTAACGTAAAAAGTCCAACGGCTTCACAGTTCCAACAGCTTAACAAACGCAGTTATGGGGGGAGAGAGAACATGTTCTGCTGTACCGTGCGCCTCACAGAGGAGGCCGTTTCCACTGCGCCTCTTAGCCCAGATCACAGGCGATTCCCATGGCTGGCTCTCAACCCACCGCAGGGAAGTGAACATAGAGTTCCCGTATTAATATGCCAAATAACTCGCTGACAAACCACTGCCAAGTTGGCACCACAAGTGTTCATTATAACAGTAAACACATACAAAGGATTAAAGCTACAAAACAGAAACGGTTCCAAAAATGTAAACAGACAGAAACTGGGGGTGGTGGGGGATCGGCGCCCAATCGGCTCACATTGTAAGTGGAGGAAGTTTAACGAAACGGGGAGACCGGCAAACGGGATATCTGCCAGATGCGAAGAGGAACACAAAGGATGCCTGTCTACACAATGTATGGATCGCCCCTATACCCATTTCTATAAACAATGGGTCAGCAATGATTTCAATGGGCCAGGACTCTACAGGGATACATGGGAGATTTTCTTTAACCTCTTGGTCCAATAAAATGAAAGTTACCTAGTTCATCCCAGAGCTGCCTGTATTTGTCAGTCATTGCAGTGCCTTGTTGCCGCCATAGTGAGAGTCGAGGATCCGCCATGAACTGCTCAGTTATTAGCGTCAGCATGCGCGCTCCATTGGAGTCCCTCATCTTTAACATCTCCCGCACCTGTCAAACAAAAAGAAAAGTCAGAATTGGTGGATACATGCGCGCATCAAAGGCGCTGGATGCTTTTGTAGGGAACTTTCGCAACTCTATTCCATGATCATCCCCGACAGCGCAGTTATTTTTTTATTATTATTATTTCTCCCCGTGAGATGAGGGCACTCTTTGATTAGTGCGGCTCTTAAAGGCTGACAGGGATTCATGCTGCCGGTACTGATCCTGAGAATCCAATTACATTAACCTTTTATTAGGCCAACAGACAATATTTGAGGCCTCAGAGATCTCTTGGATAGAAAAAGACATTTATGTCCCAAAAGCTTATTTGACTTTTTCTGCACTGGCCAAATAAAAGATGTCAATTTTAACCGAAGACTCAATGTTGACTAATCCTGCTATATAGGTTGCTTGCTTTCAAGAAATAAATAATATTTTTGTGCGTCGTTGTGAGCAGTTTAGATGATATGATATATAAAGGGTTACTAATCACTTAGGGAATCAAACTGTGTATATACTCAGGTAGGACATGAATTTTAATGCTTGCCAATGGAGTATTTTATGATGCACAAACCCCATCCCTAGTGCGGTCGAACGTCCAAACCCTTCCCAGAAACAACTCATCAAGTCAAACTGTGCACCTTTTTTTTCGTTGGGAACACTGAACTGTCATGTGACACAAAAGCAGGCACTGTTAGGTTGTTGTCATAGAAACTAAACGTTTAACTAGAGAGTACAATGAATGCGTGTAAGTGGAACAGCAGCTTTAAGTAGGAGCAGTGAATGTGTTCTGCTCTGCCCTTTTTCACACATGTAGGGATTTGATCACTTTCCTATATTGTTAGGTGATATGCGGCGTCCCTATACACAATAAAGTAATGGCGCTTGCCTCTGGCCCCCTCCCCCTTCCCAGTTGTCCCAGTCACTGAACCTGGTCACTCATGAAAACCAGCTTTGTTTGAATGGGTGCACACTGGGCTCCTGCCTGCGCATGCTATTGATGCATTATTCCTGACAGCTGGTTTCAGGAATTGGGCCCAGCAGGCACCAGATAGGCGGACTGCATGTAATCCTGGGAAACGGGTTTCAGCGGCTATAAACCTGGCGAAGGGGAAGACCCCGGGGGGATTTCACAGACGCTCCACGTACAATACCGGAAAATAATGGGGAAAAGGACACAACCTTTAATGAATTTTAATTATATTACCTTACGGATTACAGCTCTATCAACACAATAAGAGCATGAGATCCGATAAAGAGCTGTATCCGGAAAAGCAGTGAACATGCGATGAGCCAGGTAATCTCTGGGAAATAAAAAGGGTCTCGCTAGATCCATGTCCAAGCGAACAAGTATGTCCCCCACCCAGAACCATCCTGCCAAAAGCCGCACTTCAAATAATATACATCCCATAACCCTGTATTATATAACATACATATACTTCCATTACGTGACAGTTATGTCTTCCAGCTTCGGGTTTGGCAACAAGACAGCGGCCCTCGTGCTGCCCTGGAGCAGAGGCAAGTGGTGGGCAGCAGACACCATCAGCTATCAGCAAGTTGTATTATTAAAGGTGCAGTTCCACCAACTCTGCTGAATTTAGAACCTACAGTTTAGTAACTAAATAAAGAATTACAATTAACTTCCTAAGTTTTGCTGGGAACACTTATATTCCCAGCAATAGGTTTGTTTGCTTAATTCTAGTGCAATTAATTTGTCCAAGTGAAACACTCGTTTTAATAACTATAATGCTAAGTAAATGAGGGGTCATGCTTGACACATTCCTTTAAGCCCAGTACCCTGGCCTAGGGCGGCAGATCTCCGTCTTGCTGTGCCGACTCAGCATAGCCTCTATAGACGGCATTAGAGGAGGCTGCGCACCTTTAAGACATGGTGCACCTTTTAATGTAGAGAAGACACCGACCGTGGAGGGGGCGGCAGGTAAAGAGACCTCTGGTTAAGCCTCCATAATTTACTAGACGTAACCACAACCTGAACAGAGGAAATCAAGGCAATAAGGACAACTTCATAGGACCAGCCTTCTTACATCTGCAGAAACACCAAAATTCTGTCACCATTACCCATTCGTGCATCAGAACAGAGCTTACAAAGAACACAACACATTTTACTCATCATCGGATATTTTGTTGTATGACATTTCCTACAAACCTTAATGGTGGGAATCGGAAACTAACAAAGTGTCAGCTTCCCGTCTGCCAAGAAATCCCGCCTATACCCTGAGGTTGTCACTCTATCGTACCTTTGCAAAGAGCAAGTTGAGTTGCTTCCCTGATCCGTGATAGCCGCCCTGCGAGAGGAACAACTTCACCTGTTCCTGGACCTGTTCTTCATCCAAGTGCCAGCAGTTTTCGTCATCTATACTGGCACCGGCTGTAGGATCCGGAGCACCTGAACATCAAACACAAAGAGTTAAAGGTTATGAAAATGCAAACTATTGAGCAGGATTTAACAGTTTTCACACTAGATCAACGTTCAACGGCACAGGACTGAAAAACCTGTGACTCTTGCCCAGGTGTTAGACGCAAAGTCCCCATGTGGTTAAAGCTGTATAGGTGCAAAGCTGGAGCTCTAATAATGAATTATCTAAAACCAAATCCAATAAATAACCACAAAGCAAATTGTATGTAAATCTATGGCACGGATTATCATTAATAGGATGGCCTATACGAGAGGAACCCAGCAATGACGACTAACTCTTAACTTTGGTTATTTCTAAAATACACCAACAATGGCTACCGATTGCTTATAGTCACACTATAAATACATCATTCTCAGACAGTCACCAGCAGAAGTTCAGTTACATTGCTAAAAATAAAAAATAAAAACCCAGAAAAAACAGAAAACCATGACTTATTACTGCAATGCCTACAGTAATAGCAGCCTAATGCCCCGAGGCTGATTGAAGGCTCCTCATTACCGGACTAGGCCTTTGTAAACAGTTTCAGCCTTCACTGAGACCAGCTCACACACCGCTGTGGGCTATTCATTGTACAAATGAAAAGGTTCAAAAGGCTGGGACTAGTACCTGACTCCTCTACAAAAGGCTAATACCCCAACTCAGACAGGGAAGAGCGCAGCCCGCCGGGCTGCTTATCTATCCGATCACAATGCGGAGAATATGAAACGCTTCGGTAGAGAAAAAGTCAATACCGAGCCTGATCGCCCGGCGTGCATGTTTTACAATTTACAGTTAAATACCAGCCCCATGTAGACACTCCGCTCACTGCCACAAAGTCATGGTAACCAAGCCAGTTGTCCTCCATTCCTCGCTTGACAGGTACGAGGTACGGGCTCAGTATCTTGTAAAACAATTTATAACAAGTTACCAAAACAATTTAAAAACAAAACATGTGACCTGCACAAATCGTAAAAAGACGTACGTTATAATGTTTAATTATGGTGGCTCACAGGGCATGAGTAGGCAAGGAGAACACCAAGTGCGATCATGACAAGACCACTGATGGGAGTTGGAATCCACAGAAACTGGAGTGCCAATCCCTTATGTAGGGTAATGTAGAAAATGACCCCCCTTTTTGGCATGTTAACATTTCTTAGGACAAACTGATCAAATCAGAGGTTGGGTCAACAAAGGGTATCTTTGTGAGGACCAGGCTGGTCTTTGTTGGGTGGATTACTGGTGTTTAATACATGCTTAAGTAATGTCGCTACTACACACCTGCGACTGCTAAACATCGTCTTAACCAAATACCTGAGCTCTGAGCTCATGAGCCTCCAGGTAGCCTCCGGACTCCAAACAAAAGAGTCACTGTTTTAACCAAACAAGCAAGTCCTCTCTTCTTTGGCAATTAGGACATTCCTCCAGCATTTTCTGCTCTCCTTGACTGATAAAGAGGGTAGTATAGGTTGGATGAAAAAGCCTCACAGGTATATAACACGCAGGGAGCACGTACGTTTTGATTCCTTTCTCACTGGGTTTGTCGCCTTTATTAAATATTGACCGTTGTCAGCAGGGTGATGTAGCGGCCGTGTGATGCGTACAAGGCTTTATATCTCACAGAAGACATGACAGGTGCATAAACCTAAAATGCGGGTGAATGGAGGCTCGTAGAGCAGGCCAAGTTGCTCCAACAGAACCAGCTATCAACAATAGATAGTTTTTGTTAGATTTTTTTTTAATTGGAACATTTAGAATTGACATGTTTTCCAGAATTAGCACAGCGAGAGTTTACATGTCATCAGCAGCCATAACTCTGTGCTCGACATGGTGACATTATATACCATTATATACCATGAGCCCGTTAAATTCCAGGAGAATCCCATGACCGATTCCTCTACTGTCATCTAAAAGCCATATTATCTTGCTGCAACATATACCCAAGCATAATGATTGTATGGTAAATATTCCCATTAAATACTTATAATTTCACATTTTCAAAAATGAAAATGGAATAACCAAGGTCTGACCAGCTCCCCACGCCAACTTTTTGGGTTGTGAACAGAACTAAGTAAAAAAATACATTCTCATCACGTCCCGCACAAAACACATTTTTGCATTTTTTTTTTCTTTTCTGAAGAGTCTTATTTTATAACAATACGTATTTCTGTTCAGATAAACTAAATTTGTTAATTTCATCATTTCATTAAAGAAAAGCAAAAAATCGGAAAGTATTGAGCACAAGGTCACACTCTACAATCCACGCGGGGGTAAATAATGCAAAACTAAAAAAAAAAAAAAATAGAGTATAAAAATATATACTCGGGATCTGTTTTTAACAAAACTAGAAAGGCTTAAAATACTTATTTCATACCAAAGAAAGGCTTCATTGTTTAAGTTAACCCTCTAAGTGGCAGGTGGACACCGAAACCCTAAAAATAATATATTTTCAGGAAGTTAATGGGATCGCTTGCATACATTCGTATCTCATTAAACTGTAGGCTGGGGATACCCATGACCCATGAATAGACTGCCCGGGTACTAGAAACACCTGTGTGCCATGGAAAGGATAAGGGGATTACAACAGAGATCTCGTGTGTCTTAACCACATACTGTTCCACTTAACCCTAATTGGGGGTTTCCAAGGAGCATGCATTGGGGGCCATGCTCTACAGGGTGGGCTCACACACCGTGCCAATTACTGCACTGCCTGGAGAATACCGCGATCGCTGCTGCCTACTCACCCATTTAAATCCGCTATTCACACGGGACAGTTAGAAATAGACTGGAGAGTTACTGGAAAAATTCACATTTCAGTGTAAAATTACAAAAGAAAAGTGAAAGAAAGAAAAGGAAAAGAAGCAACAAGATAATGAGCGAGAGAGAAAAGAATACGGGTTTTCTATATGTAGGAACTGAGTATTATTCAAATGAAAATGTTATGACTTACGTCGTTACTGAAACGTGACAAAGGTTAAAAGAAAACATTCTCCTTGGGATAAGACTCCATGTGAGAACGCTCAGGCATCTGATATATATTCAGAAACTGACACGATTCAAGAGAATTCATTACATACAGAGCGGCAAAATATATCTAACGTACCATATAGCCGCACAAACAAATATTGCATATGGATGTACTTTGTGGGTAATTTAGCAGGCATTATTTACTAGTAAGAAAAAAGTAAATATCCTCACCACCCCCTGCTTTTGGGGTCATCACGAGGAGGAAAGGTACACCCAGTAAAATCAATGGCAGCGCCGGCTGTGCCTGCACACAGGGGGTCATATGTTACTCTCTCGAACGCTGAAGCCGACTATCACTATTCCGTTCTTGAGCACTGGTAAGCAGAAGATGTATTCCCAATTCATCAGTTTATATATATATATATATATATATATATATATATATATATATATATATATATATATACCGTATTTGCTCGATTATAAGACGACCCCGATTATAAGACGACCCCCCAAAATCAAAATATTAATTTAGGAAAAAAACAAAAAGCCTGAATATAAGACTACCCTATAGGGAAAAAGTTTTACCAGTAAATATTAATTAATGTAAATTATTTTCATGTTTAATAAAAGCTATGATTGAGAAAAATATATTTTTAAAATTTCCTTTTATTTGCCAACCTGCCCCCCCCAGTTATGCCACTCTGCCCCCAGAAATGCTTTATACCCCCTATTTGCCACTCTGCCCCATGATATGCCTTATACCCCTGTATGCCACTCTGGCATATAGGGGGTTAAAAGGCATATCATGGGGCTGAGTGGCATATAGGGGGGTATAAAGCATTTCTGGAGGTATATAGGCATATCATGGGGCTGAGTGGCATATAGGGGGTTAAAATGCATTTCTGGAGGTCCAGAAATGCATTTTAACCCCCTATATGCCACTCAGCCCCATGATATGCCTTTTAACCCAGCATGTACTGGCTGCCTTGGCTTGATAGGAGTGTGATTGCTGTTAGCAGTTTGATATATATATATATATATCAAACTGCTAACAGCAATTACACTCCTATCAAGCCAAGGCAGCCAGTACATGCTGGAACCTGGGGATGATAGCAGTGGGATTACAGTGGGATTACAGCCTCCATATGCCATGCTACAACCCCCACCCCCCTTACACATCCATGCTATCACACACACACTCACACTCATTCACAAACATTTAAATACTCATCCATTCCCTTAATCACACACACTTCACACATACTCAAAAACCCTCCCCCACCCCCTCACCTGAACTGCAGATCTCCCACTCGCAGACTTCTGCAGGGGACCGGCTGTAGCAACTTCTCTGGCCCCGCCCTCAGAGGAGGGAGGGGGGAGATAGAGTTCTGTGAGGACGCTGCAAGCTTCCTGCCCTGCTTCTAACAGAAGAGACGCTGCTCGCGACCGGTAAGCAGCATGGCGCCAGCATTTTTTTGGGGTCTGATTAGAAGACGACCCCGATTATAAGACGAGGGGTATTTTTCAGAGCATTTGCTCTGGAAAAAACCTCGTCTTATAATCGAGCAAATACGGTATATAGATATATATATATATAGATATATATACACACAAATATGCTAGTCATATGAGTGAATGTTTGGAAATAAGGTCATAGTTATCCTTTAGATTGAGTTTGCATTATCTTGTCTTCCTGGGTCATCGGTGACATCAGAAACATGTAAATTTGAATATGGGATATGGCAGCAGCGAGCAGGAGAAGACGTGTGCGATGAAAAACATTTCCTGTACTTATTTTAAGTAGTCTTCAGTAAATGCAAATATGGCTGAGGTTGCGGTTTGAGACTAGAGATTGCGGGTGTTGCCGGCAGACACCGTTCTCGCAGCTGTATTAGGTTTTTTTCTTGGTAAATATTTACGTATCCACCAGCAGCACGTCAGTCACAGAACTACAGAGTGCTACATGGTCTTTGCTCCCCATCATTCTTCTCGAATGACCTCAGATGATCGATCACACTTTTCTGTCGCTGCTGACCAGATCCGGCATTAATTTCCTTGCTGCGCATGCAGTAATTGCCTGCTGGTAGCTAACAGAGGCATTGTATATAATCAGGAATATACGGTCCAGTGTGGACTTAATGCATCCCAAAGAACCTCCGCCCTTGACAAATGACGGAAGATCCCCATATCTCACCTTCATGAATAGTGCTTAGATTTGTCTCGATAACGTGGTTTGCACATTTATGGTAACTGCACCATCCTTGCATCATTGGTGGGAGAGTCATGTTTATATAAAGAATCTCTCAGGCTAAAAGGACCAATAACATATCATGAGTCTGCATTAGAGGCTGCGGCGTTTCAGTAAGAAGCATACAGTAAAGCGTTGAAGAAACAGGAGTGGATGGTCTAATTAATGGTCAGAAATACCGGATATTATTAATCGTTCTATATAGCGGTATCATATACAACCTCCGCTGCTGCTGTCACTTACGCCGGCGCTCGGTGATAGATGCCGGTTTAAGTGCCGGCAGCAGCTGAGGTTACCAGACAGGAGAATCCAGGTCCCCTGCAGCGCTGCGGGGTCCTGGATCTTAGTCTCATAGTCAGACCTCTAATTGAGGTCTGATTACAAGACGAGGGGTATTTTTCAGAGCATTTGCTCTGGAAAAAACCTTGTCTTATAATCGAGCAAACAAAAATAAAATAAAGTGATGGGCATGGGCAGTTAAAACGATCTGTTCTTCTGTGCTGTGAGACCAATGAACCTGCCGAGTATTAGAGATCAGCGATGGCTGGAAGGAGTTCTACCGATCTCCTGCGACATATTACAGGCTCCTCTGCCATTAAAGCCGCCCGCACTTATGTAACTCCAGAGAGCGACAAGAGGGAGCGGTAGAATGCAACATTGGAGGGCACCTTTCAGAAAGGTGAAAAAAGCCTAATGCTTAAAAACAGGCTGAATGTAACACTTCTGTAACCAAATGCAGCACTCAACATGTCATTCCTATTTACTGCTGAATGCCTTACCCCTTCCCAAAAATTATTCTTTCAACCACGGAAAACATTTTTGTGTTTTCTCAGGAACACTTAATTGTCGTGAGACACAGAAGCAGCAACTTACACAAAATACTTGTTTCATTTACGTGCGAAAGAACAAATCGGGGTCAAATATTAGATTAGGGACGCGCTGACTAAACTGCTACCTTGTTTCAGCCGTTTGTCCCGGTGAAGTCATAACTGATCCCCTGAGTATGCCTCGTCCCCGTCACACCATGTACACTGCATATATATCAAGAGCAGCCCTAGCGAAAGTATCTTGCGTGAAGCAAGCAGAAGGAACCTGCCATTGTTTCCATGACGACAGCTCCACATTTTGGAACTTGAGAACCAGACTCGCACATCATCACTCTTACCCGACAAGTTGAATGTCATTTTGAGAGTTATGATACGTATCGGGCTGATGTTTCCAAGCCGCAGCTCTACTCACCGTGAACTTGATTGATTTCCGAGTTCTGCGATAGAATTTCGTCCGCTAGTTTCTGCGCCGTCGGCAAGACCTCCGTGTGGTGAACGGTGATCAAATACTGTACAAATTTCTGCAGCTGGTCTCTGTTCATTTGAAAGAGGGTCTCTGAAATAGGAAGATGCAGCTTGACCTGGTCCGGCTTGCGGATGCGGTATAGCGAGAGTGCAACGACGTGGGCGCAATAAAAGATGTCTTTGTTTCCACAGCTGCAGGTCACTGAGGTAATCTTGCAACGATCAAAGCTGATGGCCACGTTGCAAACGGTCTCCGGCTCCGACTGCATTGCAGGTTCTGTCACCGTGCCACTCAAATGGAAACCTGTACGAAAAGAGGCAAAAAGTGCACTTTAATAAAACTTCCCAAGAAGAACATATAACGTAGTAATAAAGGCAGCCATGACTATACTCCGAGATCAGGAACGTTCTCTTCGTATTACAAAACCTTAAAACCTTAGAACCTTAAAGCAAACCTGGACCATATTTACAAAGAGTATGAAGCTAGTGAACATGCGGACATAGCTTGTAGAGATATACAAACCCACGGGCACGTTAAAGAAAGCGGCAATCGCAGCGCAGAATGGGCCGCTGTAATAACACGCGCTGTGTCGCAGGTCATTGTAACACCGTGAAGATCCGACACCTACACAGGTTCTCGTTATTAAAAATAGATGACTTTGCAGAGATTTCGTTTTATAACATGGGGCTTAACTAGTTACTGGACTAATATTCAAGTAAACAGACAAACCGGGTACAACAATACTGACAGCTAAGTAAGCAAGAAAGTCTAGTAGCCTCCCCCTTCTGCTGCCCAAGAGTTACATATGAGACAGAACACCAGGCACCGCGACAAGGCGAGGAGCAGGCAGTGCGGCTGGCGCACCAAGGCGAGGAGCAGGCACACATCATCCTCCCACTCCCATACATAACCAGGGGTCAAAACTTACAGCAAGGTCCCATTAAACTAGCCACATTGACACATTCCCACAATACACCACTGATAACAAGCAGCGGTGCAAGATCACCCATACATTGCGCAACCCGACATAGCAAACATAACCGTTATTTGCTTCCTACAAAACAATTTACCCAAGTGGCTTTTTTACCGTGTCCACACTGACCACCGAGTAAACGATTCCCTTTCATGAGTGTTCACATGCCAGAGCTTTACGTGTCGGCAGCATGTGAAACGTATATGTTTTCCAGAAAGAATGAAGTGGTCAGCCCGCTCCACCTACCGCACTTTCACTAATCTATAGAGACCGCAGCATATGTGCAGCAGAGAATCAGCCCGGAGCCGGGGGTCCTACAACCCAGATAGATTACCGCCGGCGCCAGGGCTCCTTCTATAAAGGGGGCCGGGTAAAAATATATTGTATCTGTATATAGAATGTACGAGATGCAGCAAAGCTACACACACGTTGGAATGGCGCAGTACTGTAAACCTACGGGCTTCACATAATACAAACCGGCCAGAAATGTTTATATATATATAAAAAAAAAAAAAAAAAACCTGCTAAAAATTAGTAAAAAAATAAGGTTTACAAGATTACTAACCATAAGGGGTACGTAAAAAAAAAAAAACCTTGGATTTTAGCATTATAAATTTAGCATTATGAAATCAGACAGGCACATTGTATATATCCTGTTCAAATGCAGTGATACAGAAGGTGAGGGCTGCTGAGGGCCGGTCATTTCCTTACAATAAGATTTTTTGGTGGCTCTCGTATTGGGATAGCGCCGGTTCCTTTAAGAAAAGCTGCTTCTCCGGGGAAGGGGGCACTCCCTGGTTCTTTATCTCCAGAGGTCGGCTCCATTTCCCAAAGTGTAAATCACAAGCATGTTTCAAATAACAAAAACTTAACACCCGCAAGCAACTGGAAGGAAAGGGATGCACAGGAGACATTCATACGAAGGCAGGAGCAGTCGGTGAAAATGGATCTGCTCCCCACTGCATGTCTCCGAAGGATTAGAGCTCTTCTCTGTTAGCCAGTGACTGAAAAGCACACTGAAATACATCAGATAAATTATATATATTTATATATATATCTCTATCATATCATACACAGACACAATATATGTGTGTGTATGTATATTATATTTTTACCGTAATTGCCCTTTTTTACCCCCAAAACAATGAGGCTCTGAAATGCCCAGGATTATGTTACATACAGCTGCGGCCTATATGACGTCTGTATACGTGTGACAGCTCGGGAACCCCAGAGACAGCAGAGCTGCTGCCAAGGTCAAGTTTCACCCCATAAAAGAAATGCGCAAAGCAGCGCAAAACGCTCGCAGCACCCTTTAAGTGCCAGGGCACTGAGCGGTACACGGACATCACGCACAACCCGAACTGAAGTGACAAATTACGCGTTCTTACTATTCATTAAGCTGAACGAGGACGTGTTCACATCATGTCACGCAGGAGTCGCAAAACACAACAGAAGGTGATATGTATAAAATTTTTAGGTGAGAAAGCACCATTTTACTACTAAACTAATGGGGTTTATCCACTAAATGATAGCTTGTGAGCCTGCCCTGCATAATTCAATGGGCAAGGAATACGGCATGAAGGGTGGTCTGTGCTCAGGACATCTCTGTGCAGATACAGGAGATGGAATTCTGACACATTTTAATACAAGACACCGAGCCTAAAGTGACCTTAACCACCCCAAGTTATGACAGCGCTACAGATCATGCTATAAAATGATAGAGACCCCTTTCCCAACATAAGACAGTTGGGTCGACGGCTCCATACAACCCAAAGACGAGTGAGTAAAGCACAAGGGGGGTATCACAGAATCCCACCTAGCTGGCATTTTAACCCTCCGAACACCAGAGCAATAAGCAGCTCACGCCATCCCTGCCAATAAATGCGAATACCCCACGGCTCGGCGGCTCTGAATTGCACCTCTCTGCCCGAAACCGCTCCATTCCCGGCCCGAAACCGCTCCATTCCTTCCCTCCGCGAGAACACCTGCTTGTTTGTGTGAATCCCTCGTTTGAATACAAAGTAACAGCCAAGCAGCTCTTTATGATTTCCCCCCCTGCGAGTGCGGAAATGGATCCCCGTTAGAAAGCACATTGCTCCACACCACGCTGGGTTTAGAGGCTCGAGCCCCCCTCGCACACCCCGACAGCCTCCCGCTCAGCCTCTCATGGACCATCGGGGCGAAATTAGCGATTCATTACATGCGAAGGAGCAGCAGATTGAAGCAGCTCCTGCTGGGAGAGGCTGCGTCTTTACATGTCGATTCCTGAACAGAAGCAGCTGCTCCCTTCGCTTATATGTATATTTAATGCCGCTGCATAATGGGCAAGATGGTGCGATGCTCCCTGCTTGTTTGTTCAGCTGTAATGTACTCTTGTGTAGAACGGCTTGGAAATGGAGTACTTTGAAAACGAAGACACTTATTAGGCCGCGCGTCAACCACATTCAGCATCATCGCTATGCAATTTAGGGTCATAACCCATATGGCGAAGACGCGGGAAGCTTGTGAGAGACGATCCGAGGTTAAAGGCAGCTTTTGTCAAATCGAAACTTTTTCTACAACTTTCAGTACATTATTTAGAAATATCAGCCAAAAAAATCCACTAAACACACAGCAAAACCCAAACTGAGCCGAGTATTCGCTGGGGTGACCACGGCGGCCATCTTTTCCAGGACTTATACTTCACATGCTGCCGACAGGGAAAGCGCTGCCTTGCAGTATGCGGGATGTATAAACCCAAGGAAGGGTATATATTATTTATGCATCTTACATTTTAGCAGAACCTCCCACACCACCTCCCATTGGAGACGTGTTCTGCTGTGCATGCGCACTGCACTGCCCACCGTTCAGCTGCAGCGCTGACCGCGCCAGTCCTAGGGGGTCTAACGAGACTCGGCCGATGAGTGCGGCTTTGGAGCAAGATGTCGTCTTTAAGGCTTAGGCCACATGCATTCAACACACTAACGACTGCCGGGAATATTATCTCTTCCTCTAGATGGTCAGCTCTTTTGAGCTCCTTGCCCCCTTGTTTCTGTAAGTCGAACTGTAATGTTATATACTGTTTGTTATGTCCTGTTTACCCTTTGTACAGCGCTACAGAATATGATGGTGCTATAGAAAACCATATACCATGTGTATAAATAGCCAGGAATAGTGAGAGTTGCAGCACTACGATTTTAACTTCATTAACGACCTTGCGGTACCGCAATTAATTCACAAACAGTATTAGCATCTAAAGGGTCATGGATATGGCTGTATTAACCCTAAAGAAAACACTCTTTAGTCAAGGTGGATGAAATTCCATCTGAGGAAGGGACCTCTGAGGTCGCAGAAGTTTATGTCTTTTTCCATGCAGGCCAATAAAAAAAAGCTATCCACCTCAACCAAGGACTCAAATACGAAGGGTAACACACAGTACTAGGAGACTTAGGCTATTACTTTGGGTATAAATTTCTGTTACATGCGCTGAATTGGAGAAAAGGTAGATTCTCGTCCCAAAAGCAAGGAAATCACAAATAATGCGAAATTGATAACATTTCACTATATTTGAACACAATCGAATGATCTTCTGCCGTATACTATTTATGCTGTAAAGGGGGTAATACGCTAAGGAGACGTTTTCCCTGTGAATGTGGCAGCGAGCCGGTCCCCGTAGAGCCGTGAATGAGACATGCCAGGCACCACTACACTGAATAAACCGGAGCGTACCAGTAGGACTACGGGGGGGGGGAATCCACAGAAAGTCAAACCCGATGCCAGTCGAATACGATTTTTAGCTCTCAGCTTAAGAGAAAAACATTGCAAGAGGTCTGTGGCCCCCGGGGGACGGACATAACGTGCTTTAATCTACTCTACTGGAATGTATCGGAGCCAGCGAGCCAAAATTAGCATCCATATCCGGATGGACAGCTTGTGAGCGGGGAGAGAGCAACGGCTTTATCTAAAATAAAAGAATTCCAGTCCATTCTCCAAGCGCACGTTCCTCCTACACACAGGCGCGCAAAAGACGCAAGGACAAAACGCACAACAGAATTTCACCAAAATTGACAATACCATTCCTGGATCTCAGGGGAAGTGTGGGGGCCACCAACACATAAAATACCCTGCTTTGTCTGCATTTTGCGCCGTGTGCTGCAGGGGTTCCCACGTCACATATACGGAACACATGGATTAAAGCAGGGCGTGGAAAGAAAGGATCGGGTCTTTTAAAAGCGGAACTTGCCCAACAGAACCGGGAGGATTAACCGAAAAAGAAAACATTCCGCCCTGAAAGCAATAAAAGTGCAACGACTCTGCCGCCTGCGAGGGACTGTTGCGTGCTTGAGTTACGTCCAGCTGTGCTTAAGAATAAGCGCGAGACGAAGGATATTCCATCCTGATGCCCCGGCGAGCCAACTACCAGCGCACGCCGACCGTGAATGACTTTGCCCACCCTCACCGTACGCCCTGCGGCCCTTGGTCCGTATTATCAGAAAGCACAACATCCCATATTCCTCTTAGACAGCCTAGATGGACTGAATGGTTCTTATCAGATTCTGATTTTTTTTATGCTGAAACAGTCTTTGTTCTGGTCTTAGATCCAGGAACCATATGTCCATGCATGTTTAGAGTCACATACTCTGTTAACTACCACTTCTGCAGAGAGGCCGTTCCACTTATCTACCATCCCCAAATTTCCTGATGTTACATATAAACCTCTGACCCTCTAGTTTCAGATTATGGTCTCTTGTTCCAACATTTCTCCTCCTTTGAAATAAATTCCCTCCTGTACTTTGTGAAATCTCTATATGTTTAAACGTTTCTATCTTCTCTCTCTTCTCCAAGCCATCCTTATTGTATAGCTTTGATATAAAACACTCACATACACGGATTAAATTAACTGAACCCATTATCACACACAGCTTTATCTTCTATTATTACTATTAATTTATATAGTGCCATCATATGCCGTGGCACGGTATAAAGGGTACACAGAACATAAGGGGTGCATCGCCTTTCTGTAAATCCAAATGGGCTTACCATCTAGAACGTCACTCATGGTGTTCAAGGACATTTTCAGCTAAAACGTTCTTAATAATAAAAATACATTGAGATTGAAGGGAAATTAAGGGCCAGGCATTTGCAGCTCCCTGTCCTGTACGGTGGGGGAAGGGATAAGAAGAGCAATAAATATATATATATCTACCATGTGAAAAAACATGACCTTGCAGACATGGCGTGTGTGGTCTGCTTCCCTCCGGCAAAATCTAAGTGGAGAGTCTGGGTTTTTAGAAGCCCTTCTCAAGTGAATCCTAGTCCTGTTTACACAAAACACAAGAGGACCGCTGGCATTCAGATGGACGGGATCCCCTCCCCCGACACGCACACTCAAATGAGCTTCCCAGACAAGTATGTGAGATAACAAGACATCACTAACCATGGCTTATAGGAACAAGATACTTCTGTTATTACAAGAACCCCCCACGCACCCAATGCCTTTCCATGCATGGCATGGGGGGCTATTCACTAACACGGCTGGAGAGTTTCCCAAAGGACAAGCCCTTGCATATTTCGCTGTTAGAAGATCTGAGCTAGGCCAGCATGATGTATAAATCAATCAGCGAGGTGACTTTCAAGACATCGCACCTATTGGAAAATGCTTGATTCAGGGCCCCACAGTTGATCATTTATCATTTAACGTGAAGTCCGTGATATGAAACTGCAACTCTGCTGAATGCTCCCCCTTAAACGACTTAACCTCCCATTTAAGTGGGAATATAATGCTCCGCCGACTGCATTTCATTAGAATAAAGACTATAATAAACAGATCCCGATCCAACACTTTGAGGAAACGCGCGTGGAACCCCAGTGTCATTCTGGAAGGTTGATGCGACTCTAAATCTGATTCTAAGTATATAATATCTGCTAAAAAGATTTGGAAACAATATTAACATAAAACAGCAGTAAGAGACCATAAAATAACAGCAAAAGAAACAAAAGAAATGTTACATTATAATTGCATGTAGCACATTGACATACGTATAAAGAAGTATGATGTTTAAGGCTTGTGTACGTTCAGATTCATGGGCTACTATAGTGAAGATATGGCGGTTCTACCCGCCTGGCCATCCGGGGCACAGACGGCCAGAGAGCGAAAGCCAGAGCCCTCTCTATTCAGAGAAAATCTCCCCAGACGCCTCAACACCAAAGACCCAAGGTAATTAGACGCATTAAAGACCGCTCTGCATCAAGAACCCTTCCGAGTCCAGAGGTCTACTGCGTTACTCAGCTCGGTGTCACTGAAAGGGTTAAACCACCACCGCCAGAGAGTAATTCTAGGGGAGCAGCTCCAAGCTACATTAAATGTCGGCCTCAGCAAAGAAAACCACAGGCTTTCTTTATTTAGAAATGAAGAAACACAAGAGCCAGGCAGAAAAAGCAACTCTACACCGGACACAACACACAAACGTCCCGATGGCGTCACATGCCAGCCCTCCGCTCCAGCCTCAGGGGGGGGGGGTCTCTTCTTTCAAGTCTGTTGGCAACATCTGCCTTTTCAATTTGTAACCATTTGGGCATCTTACTGCACGAGGGGTTAAATAACTCTTACAGTAAGGAGAGAAGCGAGAGGCAGGTGGCCTCCTAGAAGAACGGTGGCAGCAAAGCCACCAACGGTTCGGCTATTCCATATATAAGCCTAGATGCGGCCGGGGACTAAACGCTGTAATATTCCTTTAAATGGGATCTGCTCAGAAGTCTAGCCTTTTCCGTTAATACCGGGAGGAACCGAACAGGAGCGCATGGTGACTGGCTTTAAAAGAGAGATTATTCCTTCCCTTCGACGGAAAGTCCAATAAAGTTCCATCCTTCGGGAAACCAAAAATGGTTATTGTTCCAGGAAACGTATCTGGAAAGAAAAAAAACAAACAAAAAAAACCAAACCACCGCCTGATATTATCTGCTACTTTTTGGCAAAAGTCCTCCGGTGCGGCGAATAGCAACACAACAAAGTTCAAACGAGGGCAACGTAAGGGAAGAAGCGCGCCGGCGTTTCTCCATCACACGGGCTGAGCATCGTAGCCGGCCGCGGCACGGCCCTCCCCTCGGCACTGTCAGCCTGGCCCTCAGCTGAACTGCCGGCGCTGACGTCAGCTGGCGACGGAGGCCGCATTCCTGAACAGTTCAGACAAACCCACTTGTGGGAAGCTTAGAAAGCCCTCAGCTGTAGTGAAGAAAGCAAAGGCTTGGCCGGGAGCCAGACTACTGAGCTCAGCATTTTGTAATGCACTTCCTTTTTACTTAACAGCTTGCATAATGCCTCAGCCAATCCACCTTTAACCCTTTCAGCGCGCGGGCTCGCCTCAAAACAAAGTGCGCTCGCTGGGGGGGGCTGTTTTGCTTGGATTAAAAGCAGATCAGGTGATCGGAGAATGAAGTAAAAAGCCTCCTTGATAATAATAACAAAGAGCTCGGCGTATTAAATGGCAAACATCCACAATGAAACGATGTGCGTGTCTTTGCATGAAGGACATTGTACACATTCAATAAGGATATGAGGGCTGGGGGGGAGGGGTGCGGCCGGCTTCCTTTCCCATAGTTCTGGGCATGTGGCCAGGCAGGTAATCAGAGCACGACTGGGTGGCAAAGTACATTAGCGATTGTACTGGTCTGCGCGTTCCTCTGTATACGGACAAAGCCTACATTGAGTGCCGAGCAGCCAGGAACCTTAACCACAGAGGAACCAGGAACAGCTCCCAGGACACTCAGCCGGCCGCTGGCCTAAAACATCACGGATGCACTAACAGATGCAAATCTACGAGGTGTATCTTCCTGCTCTAGGGACACAGAGGCCACTAAAGGCCTGAAAGCCATGTTGGGCTGTCCATTTGAGGAATTAGATCTAGAACATACTCGGCCAGTATTTTCACAATCTGACAAATTAAATTGGAATTCATTCAAGATCTGTACTAATATAATAACAAAACTCTGATCTCGTCCCCCATCGGCTGCCACTTGGCGTGCCGTGTAAGGCCATGTAATGCCGTGTAGCCCATGTGTCGTTTACAATAGCTGCACCCAGCGATGTCTCCTCTATGCACAGAGCCTCCGATATCGCTCCGAATCCTCCCAGAAAATCAATACGAAACAGCAAAGTCTCCCGGGCTTTCGTTTAACAGTTTATCTGCCTTGAAGGACAGCTCAGACATTAGTGGGGCCCCTTAAGTGCCATTTGCATTGTATATTAAAGAGTACTGGGGTGTCAGGGGAGGAAAAAGCATTTTCCCTTAAAGGTCGACTCACGGAAATCAACGCGTCCCATAGAGCAGATGCCGGTAAATGCAAAGAGCCTCGTTTCCTGAAACACAAAAAGAACAAGCTAGAGAAAATTCGTTCGGCTACGATAAATGCTTCGAAGGCAACAGATACAACGTTCAATAGCCATTGGCATTCATCAGAGCCCAAATACAGCAAGCTAAATCATTAGCCATATGCAATTAAACCAATGGAAATTAGACCTTAAAATCCTTACATGGCAACCATCAGAATAACGAACGAGCCACGAATTACAGCATTACTTTAAGAAGCCAATGCACCGAGCGCAGACTTTAAACTATATCTCAGAGAGCAGGATAACACGAATAGTAATAATAATAAATGATTAATATTTACTGGTTATTTGAAGATAATCAGAGTGAAGCAGTGAAAATATTTATGACAATGCAGCTGGATAAGAGTGATGGGAGTTTCCAAAGACTGCGTTTTAGGTTTTATTATTTTCTATCATTGCCTCTACTGTTTACCCCCCCTATGTTTATTTTAAAGGGAGAAATGAAATTCCTTGACCTCCTCTCCGCTTTCCAAAGGAAATCTGGAAACTTACTTCCAAAAAGGAAGAAAAACACAGCCCTGGAAATCCAAGAACGCCAAGCACATCATCCCCTCTAAATGAATAACCTCACTTCAAAGATCAATTTTATATTGTATTTACCTTGTGGGGCTTCAGCAGCCGACCCCGACAGCTGCCAGCCACACAATTCCCATAAATACGATCCATAGCAAATCCTGCCTTTAACAGGCAGAACGTTAACCCTTCCCAGGGCTCAGGGAAAGCAGATAAGGGATGTTCCTCTGACAGCTAAAGGGTTAAAGGTTTGAAATATATATATGTAGAAAAGCATTTAGGGCTCAAATACGCATATAACGTAGACAAATTCATATGCAAGTTTTTATTCTTCCAGAATAAAAAAGGCATTTGTGCTTCCATAGTGAAAGTACACAAGTTCACAATAAATACACACAAACACTATTTTACAGGTCTAAGATGGAGAACAATTTAACCAATGGGCCCTTTAACCCTTAGCTTTCCAAACAGACAGCCATTCATTCAAACATTAACGACTAAACGCGTGGCCCTGAAAGCGCAGTGTCCTGAAGCGTCCCTGCCAGCGTGTGACCCCAACAGGTGCCCGACGACTGGGGCGAACATTTGGTTGTCGCTCTAAGCTACATCTGTTAAACTAATAAGTCACGAGGGTCTGCGCATTCCGGCAGCAGCAATCCGTTCACGGTATACACAAGGGCCGCACTGTTTCTCAATAAATGGCGTTTATACTCGGGCCCGGCAACCTACTCGCCGGTCTCACGGACGGAGCCGCGCTCACAGAAGGGAAGCTGCCGACAACCGCAGCCCGAACGCCGGTGTAAAAACACGAGAAACAAAATGTTTATGCCGCGGACTCCACGATGGCACAGAACGCGTAAACAAACAGTTTGTCATACATATTCCCGGCACTTCTTCCCCCGTACTCTTATCCCTGCAGCCAGCACTTGGCTCTCCGCTAAAACACCTGGCTTCATACGGGGATTAGAAACAAATCGGCAACTGCTGCCAATTTCCACGGGAGCTCAAATTAGTGGCATATGTTTAACCACTGAAGTGCCGGAGCAATAAAACGCGTAACCCCCAGGAACAGGTTTAAAACGCGTCTGGTTGTACACCTCCCGGTCACATCTGCTGCGCTCAAGGCAAGAAGAGGGACGCTTTGACCGGGGAAGATGTCTATGCCAAAGACCTGAATCTCCAAAGTTAGGGCCATGTCCTCTAAATGCATCCCTCCCTTAACACACCATAACCCGCAGAACAACAATACTCGCCCCTTGGGCTGAAAGCTCCCTATTTATCAGCACTAAGCCGCTGCCTAAGGGAAGGATTACCGAATGAGCTCCCCCACCGTGGCAATGAAATGGGCTACCATTTGCACACAAAAAAAATCCTAAAACTTAGAAAGACAAAATAATCAGAGAATGGCAAATTCTCACACACTGATCCTTCTAGATCGCAAGATCATATGAGTCGGACCCCCCAACTTGTTAAGTGATGTAATACTTGTTACTTCCTGTTTATTCATTGTACAGCGCGGTATATAAATTAATAATAGGATACGTTTTATATACTAAAGGTGTTAATTCAGTATACTCCTGTTTCGCTTCTATAGAGCCCTGTGAGGCATGAACCGGCTCCAACCGCTCCCAAAGAAAAACGCGATGATGAAATATACCGCCGTACTTGTTTAGAATGATCGGCGACCTTCGGAAACATCGCACTAAATTCTACGGCTTTTGGATGAATCACATCGAAGAGCTCAGCGATCTCATGTTATCTGGGGTGTGACACGCAGGAAACTATCGGGGACAATCCCTGTGCGAAATAATGCAAATACTACAAATAGAATATTTCCTCCTAGGTGCCAAGGATGGTTTTTATCAAAATCTCACATCGCCATATGGCTTAAGAAACCGGAAAATACAGAAAAATCCCTGAACACAGGAAAACACCACTGCTGGTGGGGTTGGTTGGGAAACGTACGTTTAATCAAACAAGAGCTTGTACTCCATTCATACCAACGGGATCGTTCATAAAAGGAATATGCTAATTTGGGAGTGCGCTGCCGCAATATCTCATCAGCTGTCAGATTTTAAATATCACCGAGGAAAAATACTAGTGTCTACACTACGATCAAAACAACGAAACAACGATAAACACACAAGCAGCGCCGAGAGACTCAGGTACACAAAACCGCACAACAGATGTTCTTCCAACTCCACGGGCAAGCGGGAATTCCTCCAGCCTCCGATATGTCACGAGCCGCAGGATCCCGAAACGCTTACGCAACAATTTTAGGAAGAGATCTTATTTTATAAATGATGGCCGATACTTACTGATATCGCAGTTCAATGGTGTACTTGCCCCACATAATGGACTTATGAGCCAAAATCAGGCAGCCACAGCCACATTAAATCAATAAGCAGCCCCTCTCTCTCTATATATATCTATATCTCTATCTATATATATATATCTATATCTCTATCTATCTATCTATCTATATATATATATAGATAGATAGAGATATAGATATATATAGATATAGATATATATATATATCTATCTCTATCTCTATATATATACACACACACACATACATATTGAAGATGTATTGGAAGAAATAGACTCCCCCTGTAATAGATAATCCAGACGCTTTCTAAAAACAACATACTCCTTTCTAGCCCTTATTATATGTATAATATATCTAGTTGCGGGGAAAGAAAAATTCTTGTTAATGTAATCTAGACAAGCTTTCAACGCACTGAAATCAGATTGTTGCAGGGGGTCTCGTTAGGAAGGAGCTGGCTGGAAGTACCCCGCGCTTGCGCAGGCTCCGCGGATGTGTTTGGCTGAATGCATCTGCTGCAAGGGAATCATGGAAAATGCACAGAGGAGTCATTCTACGCATCTCCCAAAAAAAGGGGATTAAACTGTAACAATCAGCTGTGATTAAAGCGAGGGACGGAGTATACGATTAACGGCTGTTAAAAAGCGTATCCAAAGTGCACGCATCTGGTATAGATAGTTATAATTAAAAGAAAATCACCAAGACCTATTGTCAAAAATACCAAATTCTATATCTATCTACAGATCTCTATAATTTATGTCTATAGATCCCAATAATCCAGATATCTATAGTGTATAGCTATATATATATATATATATGTGTGTGTGTGTGTGTGTGTGTGTGTGTGTGTGTGTGTGTGTGTGTGTGTGTGTGTGTGTGTGTGTGTGTGTGTGTGTGTGTGTGTGTGTGTGTGTGTGTGTGTGTGTGTGTGTGTGTGTGTGTGTGTGTAACAGCCCTTACTAAGTCTTGTCTGTAGCTTAGAGGAAGAAATATCAGTGAAATAATGAAGAATTGAGGCTCATACGGGGTATAATGCGAAAGATTGTTGAGGCTCTTTTTTGTCATGTATATTATTTATTGTACAGCCTTCCAGAGGCAGGCATTCATCTGCTTTGAATTGCACTTTATCTTAAAAATAGAGTATGAAACACAAAAAGGGCTTTGCTTGTGATTTTGTTTACTCTAGCTGCCTCTTGAATTATTAACAAATACATTATGTACAAGTGTTCCCTTAGCACTTCACAAAAAGCTCAGTGTTCAGCCAAGACGTCGCATGAATAGGACTTTCCAGACACCGAGCGCTGCTGCTTTAAGGATTAAAAAAGGCCTGCGCTCTAAAAAGCCACTATTCATCAGATAAATCTTCCACATCCCAGCGGCGCATGAACGTTTCCTGGACGGCACGTATATTCCGTGTGCCAAGAGTTTAAGGTCACCTCTTTCCTAGGATTTAAACTCTCGGAGAGATCATGAAAGTGTTAATATTTTAAGATGGCCGAGGATTCATAAATTATTTGTTGGTTTAAATTTGGGGGAAATGCGTCACCTTGATAAGGTGGAGATAAGTCAACTTCTCAGCCCGCAAAGAGATGAAACCTCAAATGTCTCAAAATAAATGAAAAACCGTAGAATCATTTGATAAACTGCTAGAGAATTGGATATTTTTTACATGTCATTGATTAACATTTTCTGTTTCCAAATGAATAATAAGCACGGTGGGCGATGAGCTCAATCTTTAAACACGGCCCTACTTGGCTTATCGCTTCAACATTTACCGGGTATTCAATAAAGTGCTGGAAACGTCTAAATTCGGTGGATGTCGGAACTCAGGGGGTTAGGGAAGAGAACACACACGTTACAACACACTTCTTAAATGTAACAGGATGCCGTGTGTTAGAAGGGAAAGAGGAAGCAGAAACCCACATGGGATAGTGCTTCCCCGAGATAACGCAACACGAGGCAGAACGCCGACGCTGCGACAAAGTCACAAGCGCCATTTCTTCACTTCCTATGGACCCAACTCACAAGTTCCAGCTTACAAGAATAAGAGCAAACACCGCAATCAGACGCCAAGCGTTTAACCAGAGGACCGTCATGTGACCCGCAAGTGTTTACAGAACGATCTGGATGTTACAAAGGTAGTGTTTCAGGTTTAACAATGCGTATTGCTTCGTATAACTCTTTAGAAAGGTAGACCATGTAAGGATCAACCCCTTCGCGACCGTTTGGACGTACTGATATGTCCTGAAAAGCTGTGGCAAGATGCTCATTAGGATCTACCTGTATGTCCTGGCTTTATTGACTGCCTGGACTGCTCCCTGTCAGCATCGCAGGCTTCCTGATCACTTGCGACAGTGCCCAGCCCAAGCACCAGTGAAAGGGTGTTAAATGGCATCACAACAGGGGACATTTTTTAAGCCCTTCACACAAGGGCCACATTACCACAATTGTGCCACATTACCAACTCATACTGTCACCCGGCCAAAAGGGATGTTTGAAAGGTTGCCACTAACGAAACTTTCCCGTAAACGTTTTACAATAGCCTGATTTTTCAAGGTGGTTGGAAAATAGAACATATTTCACAACTTCCCACTCGAGCATTTAAATAAATTAAAAACGCGTATCAGCAACGCGCTGTATTTCTGGTAAATATGTGAGTTCCTGAGAATGAAGTCTCTCCTTAGGAAAACAAATTGCATTCTTGTACACGATACCAATGGGAGAAGCACACCAGAGATGATGCTGTAAACTAGGCTTAGTCATAAAAGCCACATAACGCTACAATGGAAAGTGACCTTTTACGTGACCTTGAAAAACCAGTGGGAAGCACATGGTAAACTAAAAGGAAAGAACACTTAAGGGTAGTTGTTAATCAGTACTACAGTCACAAGTGAACAGAACGGTACAGCTGCAACGATTATGTGAAGAGCCAGATAACAATTTACCTTGATTACAATTTAAGAGTATACAATTATACATATATATTGATTTACATAGCATGTTCTAGAATGCTGTACAATGGGTAATTCAATATTCTGTATGTTTATTATACACCAGCGATACAATATACAGAAAGTTATGATAGACATTGCTGAAAATACAGGATTACGGGGAACCCTGGGGTTTATGTAAAAAGCATGGATTTGGTGCAAAGTGATCTTCATAAAAACAGTAAAGCCTGCATGGAAATATTAAAATATTTTTGTGACTTGATCTTCTCTGGCTGGCTTACAGTCGCACACATAAGGCTGGAGTATTTTCCGTACGTCACTATTCAAATGAACAGAAATGTAAGTAAAGCTTCAGACGGTGTGGCTTCCGATATCAGCGCAAACTGACAAGTGGTGGCGATCTAAAAACGATTAACCTTAAATCCTCCAAAAAATGCAAAGGAGTCTCCACCGTGAAACCAGCTAATTCCAAGCAGCTCGAGGTCCACTGTACATTCATGGAAATGTTAATTAAACTTTAAATGTAATGACATGTTTTTGTATGTTAGCCTATGAACTATAAAGGGAGGGGGGGGTAAAAATGTCATAAACCAGCGGCCTGTACAGGAGTCATCAAGCAATAGAAATTCCCTAAAACGCAGGAGGCAAACAAAGTCACAGATAGCTGACTGAAGAACTTTGAACTACAGAATGTGATTTAAGACCCTTCTGTCACTAAGAGGGGAAAAAACACTTTCATTAAGGTCAGAGACTTTGTTGTCTCTTAAGAGAAAATACACCCCAAACCTAAAGCCTTTCAAATCGCATGGCTAAAAATATAGACCCAATAGTAAGGCATTATGGCTACCAATTGGCAAAGCAAATAGCACATAATTTTTTTCTTAACAGGTACCACATTTTGCTGGCCCGATCATGTCTCCAGGCCTGTTAACTGGACACGCACAAGGATTTTCACATGAGGTTTCATAAAAAAAGACCCAGGCAAGTGAATACCAGTTGACAGCCTAGCATACAATTATGGGCTTCCCTTACAGTACATAAAATGGAAGAAATTTTGATCATTCATTTCTGTTCCACATAAATGCTAGAGAGCCTGATTAATTCGCTGGTCAAAGCGCAAGGACCCACGGGTGGAAGGGGAGCTGGCGTATTGAGACATATGTAACAGCCAGCCATAAGGCTCAAGCCCATGCCACCACAACCAGCTTTAGGTCTTTACAAGTTCAAAGACTGTCCTACTGAAAGAACGTGTTTCTATATATCTAATCGGGTCAGGAAACGGAAACAAATACTGAAAAATGAACCAAACTCATACAGATAGGGACAAGCAATCATGCAAAGGAAAATTGGACACGGTAAGACTATAAATAAATAGCAACCCTGGGTTATTCCTGTTAGGAGTGAAAGACACATTCAAATATTTCCTTCCTAAATACCTGCAATTAAATTTCCATTAACTTCCATAAACTTAAATGAACACAGTTTAGAATACGTGTTCCAGACAAGGGTCACGGAAACATACGATAAAACACGTTCTTTCTACATGATGAGCCTTGCAATAAGAGTCAACAGGATTCTAGAATTTCTTGGTTTGTCAAGAAATGTACAAAGTTGAAGGAGGGAATTTATGATGAAATAACAGAGGCAGGAGGCATTCTGATAATGGAAGGGTATATGCTTCAGCGCAAGGCAATATGTAACCATCCAACAGCAGCTTCTAGAATAATTCACCCAAATCGCTGAGATACAAAACCCAAGTAAAGAGACCACCAACAATTTCTCGCCTCTGCTTTATGATCCTGGGCAACGGAGGATGAAGGTTGTTCTTGAAAAAAATGTTCTGGACATGAAGAACCAGAAATCTTCCCCCATATCACATCCTAACAAAAGGCCTGGTGTAGGTCCCTCTAAAACTGAATAGGTCTTCCCTCTGTCCACCTCAATTCCCACCACAAACTCAACCACTTTGCCTATATCTGAAGCATGAGATTCTCCCATTAAATTGAGGGTTTATATTTCATTGATTGCAAGGCCGTGCTACTTTCACAGTCTAACATTTCTCATCTGTGAACTTCTTACTTGGGAAACCACCAATACCCTAATGGTTTGACTAACTGTAGCCATCTTTTATCTGGCTACACCATACACATCACCTAACATGCATATCAGGGAGGCTAGCGATACATTCCAGCTACAATCTGCAACAATGTCAAGCACAGAATTCTTCCAGAAGAAACACTCACGTCTAGCTAGATAAAGACAACGCTAATACTGTGCATGTGAAAGTCTTATTTACCATCCACACCATGTGTATATAACCTTACGCCGGGATCTGCATTATCCCAAGGATAATCGGCAAACGCTGGCCACCCTTTAAGCAAACTGTTTCTAAAAAACTCTCAGCCATATCACCAGTGTGTGTTTAGTTCTTTAAAAACATTAAAATAAGTGATATGACGAAAGGAGACAAAACGCAGCCATAACACAAATAATAAAGGGCTAGGATGTTGAACGTTCCAACCCATTCAGTAGAAGAAAAAAGCCAACACGTCCCCCCAAGGTTGTGACCATTGCGGATTTTAGTATAAAATAATGTGGCCGAAGGTGGCTAAACAATTAATTTACTATTACTCCACGAATGAGCGAAGTAACTGTACCCCTGCTCTAGTAGTAAGAGTGAAACCCAGCTTTAGAATTTGCCAGCCATGCATTTTATGGCTCGGTTACAAGTTGTTGAATATTAAACTAGAAGGAAGAACACAGCTGTAAATATATCAAGCTACTCCAAGCAGGCTTAGGAATGTCAGCGAATTAAGCCAACTGTGAAATTATCTGAACTATTTCAAACCAAAGTCACCCCCCACACAGGCCCACTAAAGTCATACTCCCTTTTGTAGTGCTCGGGGAGGAAAAATGGACTCTGTGGATTCTAAAAAGGGCCTCCTACTACTGAAAGCAAATGAAATCCAGGCCTTGTGAGTCTGCCTCCAAGAGAAGATTGCATCTTTTATTAATTGCCCCTTGGCTTTATTTTCACAATGAATTCCTGGCTTAAACGCAATCAGCCCAGAATCCCTCCCAGTGTGCTCTCCTGTCATCCTTCATCGCTTGCATGCAGAGTCAAGCACAGACAAAACCCTCTGCCAGCTACGGAGGAGGGTTCCTGACGGCTACCGCAAATATACCTTACGGTAAAAAGAATAATAATAATAACAAAAAACTTGCCATAACATAACCATACAAAAAAAAAAATAATGTACGTGGATAAAAACAAAAAGGCATCAATGTGGTTCATCGTTTATTCCAGCCTCGGGGCAGGAGGAAAAAGGGCACAGAGCCCAGATAAAGCAACCCGGGCCGCGTCCGGAAAACAAATGATCATGCAGAAAATCACGTCTGCAGATTGCATTAGAATTCAAATGAAGCGCAGAGAGTGGATTAAAACAGTATCTGAACCTTCTATTAGAAAGGGGAACGGAGATAACGGGCAATACGCACAAAATATCCTGTTAATATGATTAGATTTTATTTTCGAAAAGTCCGCTTGAGCACAACTAAATCAAACTGTGCCCATCTTAATGGGAAAACGGCTTTGGCCAAAATAGGGAGCGCTGGCCCTTTAAGCCAGTATTGCTGTCTTTGTCAAGACTGTTCTATTTAACTAGCCCTGAAAAGAAATAAAGAGTCGGCTTTGTTTAGCTTCCTTTCGAGGGGTGACAGAAAACTGAAAAGACAAATAAACATGAAAATGAGAACAAAGTACCGTGTTCTCAATAGGAATGCCTGACGGCTATTTGAGATTCACAAGTAGCAAATATGAGCCAGGTTTAAAGCTCGACCCCCACGAATAAAAAAATAAATAACGCTGGAGGACCATTGTGAAGCTTCGAGAAAACAGAACGGACACTCATCTACAGTGAGGAGGAAAAAAAGAAAGCCCTGGACAATAAAGGATAGGCTGAACCGTGGCAGCGGCCTCAGCCCCCACACCAATGTGAAAAGCAATATAAATTCAGAGTTGCAACGGTAAAGTGCATAGTGATCAATGCACAAGGCAGATCGGGATTTAGGCGATCGCTCCCTAATCCTCAATGCAATTAAGAGGTGTCATCGGAGCCTTGATCATAAAAGGGTATTGGCCGGTACATAGAAGTAACTGGATAAAGAAGTGGGGGTTGGGGGTACATGAAAGGTGGGTATTGTTTTCATTCCACTCCCTTGTCCTGACAAGAAACAGCTCCATTCCGAGCCGCCTGGCACAATGCAGCAGCACAGCCCTGGGGTGTGTGTGATCCAGCCTTTCACAGACACACAATCCTGTCAAGTACCTCCAAGCAATGATTGCAGCACAACCCACCAGGAGGTGTGACCTCCCTCTTCTCCAGACACCCAAATCTGAAGACACCTCCAGGCAATTAAGAAACACACTTTGCACAGTCCCTGAGACAGAGCTTCTCAATGACTAATGGGAACAAACTCAGGATCAGGATCACAGCTAGTTATTCCAGTTACAAAGAGAGCAGAGCTTTCTCAACAAGGAGACTGAGGACAGTGTATGAGGAATGCCCTCCACACCCCCAAACCACTCTGACACCTTCACCACAAGAAGGATGGGGAGCCACTAGAAGCCAAAAACAACACACATGAAGGAGGGGGTAGAAGAGGCAAACACAGAACAAGCTCTTCCAGCTCATCAACAAAACAGGAAACACACACACACTTGGGTATGCGCTGCATTGTGTGTCTGCAGACCGATCCCCCCTTCCTTGTTGTGCAGCCCTTTAAATTCCCCTCTTTGTTCTGATTGTGAATTTCCTCCTTCTTGCCTCTCCTGTTCTGATCTCCTGGAGGTGGGGTGCTGCTGGGAGGGAGAGGGGGCTCCCATCTTTTTTCAAAAGGGTGTCACACCAGAGAAGGGGGGGCTGGGGGTACATCCGTGGGCAAAAGAAAAGGTGCATCACTATAGCCCTCTGTGTGAGTGCCGATCGGAAACATATCACATGCAGGAACAGCTGCATGACCCCGGGGCTGCTCTGCAACACATCGCATGCATGAGCAGCTGCATGTGACCCCGTGGGTACACAATATACGCTGGCTTTTGTCGGTGGCTGCCTCCTCCCCGCGGACTCACCAACTTGCAGGACATTGTCCACGCAGCCGCCCTCTAGCAGAGCGATGCCCCGGCGGAAGGGCAGCCTGTTTTCCTCAATGCTCTCCCCGGCTGCAGCTGCTGCCACGGCCGCTGTGGCTGCTACAGAGGCCGTTCCAACCGCCGTCGTCGCTCCTGTACCGGCTGTGCCTGCGGCTCCAGGAACCGTCACCCCTCCGGAGGGCGTCCCATCATCCCCACCAGTGTTAAAGGACGAGTACATGCAGATCTCCCTCTCGCTCCGAGGGAAAGACCAGTAGACTATGCGGCGCTGTACGGGCTCGGGGATCCTCTCGAAACGTTCCTCAACCCGCTGAAATGGCCACTTTTCAGCCACCTTGCGGGCCGCGATATCCAGGAGGGACTCCGGGTTTTGTGTCTTGCCGGCCAGACCATGGGCAGAGCCGCTGGCCCCACAGGAGGCTCCGCCCGTCCGCTGACCCGGCCTGCAAGCCGAGCTGAAGCCTGGTCTGCAGCAGAGCCGTTTAGCAGGAGGCTGCTGACCGCGCTCCGCCATGTTCGCACCGCTTCTGAGCAGACAGCGGAAGTGGGTGCGCATTATAAACTGGGGGCGTGCACCGCTTGCGATCACGCCTTCAGTGCTCCACGAACCACGCCCCAGTGCAATCCGGTACAGACAACCAGCTGACAAGAGTCCAACCCACTTCCCAGTA